>NC_086448.1:433130022-433431272 GCF_028390025.1 Pseudophryne corroboree
CTCACCCTCTGCTTCTCTCATCCCCTGCTTCTCTCACCTCCATCTCACCCCCTGCTCCTCTCACTCCATCTCACCCTCTGCTCATCTCACCCCCTGTTCATCAGTCAATCTCACTCTCTGCTTCTCTCACCCCATCTAACCCCTGCTCCTTTCACTTCATCTCATCCTCTGCTCATCTCACCCCTTTCTTCTCTCACCCCCATCTTTTCTTACTCCATATCACCCTCTGCTAATCTCACCCCCTGCTTCTCTCTCCATCTCACCCCCTGCTTCTTTTGCCCCCCTCCTCCAACTCACCACCTGCATCCTGAGAGCCTGGAGCATTGGGTCCCAGCTGCAGTGTAAAGCTGGCAGCGGCTACCAGACACGACTCTTGGACTGGCTGCTATTCAAAAGAAGGGGCTGCCTGGCCGCACTTTGAAACTGGTGCCGAATGCTCACAAATCATGGCTGCCACTTAGCAGCTTCTCATTGGCTGGTGGTCCATGAGCTTCACATTTTGAAATAGTCACCCCTTCTTTTCATTGGCACTGCAGCCAGTACGTGAGCCGTGATTGGCTGGTGGCCACTGCCAATTTCACAAGGCAGCTGGGACCTGATGCTTAGTTGGTGGCCGGGCGGATGTGGAACTGGTTCCATCTTCAATTAGAGGTGATGAACTCAGTTCCGCCCCATTCTGGCCCACTTTAACCCCTGGGCAAATGGTCCAGCGCAGATCTCTAATAATAATAATTGCATGCATTGTTTCTTACGGCAATAAGATATTGAGTTTAACAAGAATCACATGCAGGGAGAGAGACTCTGATAGGAGCCAGTCCCTGCCATCTGTAAAAGTAAGGTGATAACTAATGTAATCACTTTACTTTCTGGTCCAGGTCTACTGTACATATCCGGCCATGTGCAAGCGACCATTGCTGGGAAGGGATCCTATGGAAGCCTCTCCTTGTAACTATTGTGGTATGTAGCTTATAGGCCATAATAGCTAATGCCATATTAAGATGGCATTAGCTACCATGGCACCTGAGTGCTTTGCATTTGAAGTTTGATAAATATATCACTATTGAGATAGCAAATGGAGGTAGCCCCTAATTACATCCTGGGCATGCTTACATTTTATGGTTATTCCATGAAAGTGGTCATTCTCGGGTGTTTCTTGTAAAATTATTTTAATAAATATGTGATATGTATCAAGCAAAGCACTGTTATTTGGTTAATTTCTTTTCACTTTCCCATGAGCAGGTCCAGATCGCGCCCAAATTTAGCAATACGAGCTGGGAACCAAGCCCGGATCGGGTTTCCTGCCAGACTCGGTTCCCAAAACGAGTCCGAACGTCATCATTCCACTGTCGGATTCTAGCAGGACTTGGTATCCTTAAAAGGCGCCGTGGCTGGGACTCTGCACCATTTACAGCCGGGAATGCATGTTGCCAGCATACTGTTACAGGGACATACTGTGCTACTGAGGCAGAGTCTTACTGGGGCATACTGTAATACCATGATACTGGGGCATACTGTAATACTGCGCTATTGGGACATATTCTTCTTACTGGGACATACTGTAATACTGTGCTACTAGGACATACTCAGTCTCTTACTGGGGCATACTGTAATACTGTGCTACTGGGGCATACTGTTACTGTGGCAAACTAATACTGTGCCGCTAGGGCACTAGGGTATACTGTAATACTGTGCTACTGGGGCATAATGTGTAATTACTGTGCTACTGGGACATACTGTATTACTGTGCTACTGGGGCATACTGTTAATGGGACATACTGTACAGTATTACTGTGCAGCTGGGTCATATTGATTTTATTAAAATCATACACGTATTGTGACACTATAGGTGGTCCTTGCTTTGTTGTGCATAAAAGGGTCCCCTGCCAATCTAGAGGTGATCTGCACCACTTCTAAAAGCTACATATATCATTTAAAAAAATAATATATATTTTTTTTATTGCTAAACCCCAGTGTACTATACTATTATTTTTCTGTGACACTGACGTTCAGACCACAGTGTATAATCATACACGTATTGTGAGACTGTAGGTGGTCCATGCTTTGTTGTACATAAAGGGATCCACTGCCAATCTAGGAGTGCTCTGCACCAATTATAGCTATAAATATTATTTGAAAAGTGTATCTATTCATTTCATTGCTACCTTGCTGCAACCTTTAGGCCTAAAGTGGATGAAAACAATATTGTGAGCTGTGTGATGTGGTCAAAATTGACTTGAAATGAGCAGACTTTAATGTTATTGAGGTTAATAATACTGTAGGAACTAAAACAGGCCCAAATTCTGTGATTTTAGCTGTTTTTATGATTACAGGTCCAAAACCAATACAAATCCAAAACTTGCAAGGGCGGTTTTGGAAAAACCAACACAGATCCAAAACATGAAGTAGATACTAGAGATGTGCACCGGAAATTTTTCGGGTTTTGTGTTTTGGTTTTGGGTTCAGTTCCGTGGCCGTGTTTTGGGTTCGAACGCGTTTTGGCAAAACCTCACCGAATTTTTTTTGTCGGATTCGGGTGTGTTTTGGATTCGGGTGTTTTTTTTTAAAAACCCTAAAAAACAGCTTAAATCATAGAATTTGGGGGTCATTTTGATCCCAAAGTATTATTAACCTCAATAACCATAATTTACACTCATTTTCAGTCTATTCTGAACACCTCACACCTCACAATATTATTTTTAGTACTAAAATTTGCACCGAGGTCGCTGGATGACTAAGCTCAGCGACCCAAGTGGCCGACACAAACACCTGGCCCATCTAGGAGTGTCACTGCAGTGTCACGCAGGATGGCCCTTCCAAAAAACACTCCCCAAACAGCACATGACGCAAAGAAAAAAAGAGGCGCAATGAGGTAGCTGTGTGACTAAGCTCAGCGACCCTAGTGGCCGACACAAACACCTGGCCCATCTAGGAGTGGCACTGCAGTGTCACGCAGGATGGCCCTTCCAAATAACACTCCCCAAACAGCACATGACGCAAAGAAAAAAAGAGGCGCAATGAGGTAGCTGTGTGAGTAAGCTAAGCGACCCTAGTGGCCGACACAAACACCTGGCCCATCTAGGAGTGGCACTGCAGTGTCAGGCCGGATGGCCCTTCCAAAAAATACTCCCCAAACAGCACATGACGCAAAGAAAAATGAAAGAAAAAAGAGGTGCAAGATGGAATTGTCCTTGGGCCCTCCCACCCACCCTTATGTTGTATAAACAGGACATGCACACTTTAACCAACCCATCATTTCAGTGACAGGGTCTGCCACATGACTGTGACTGAAATAACGGGTTGGTTTGGACCCCCACCAAAAAAGAAGCAATTAATCTCTCCTTGCACAAACTGGCTCTACAGAGGCAAGATGTCCACCTCATCATCATCCTCCGATTCATCACCGTGTACATCCCCCTCCTCACAGATTATCAATTCGTCCCCACTGGAATCCACCATCACAGCTTCCTGTGTACTTTGTGGAGGCAATTGCTGCTGGTGAATGTCTCCATGGAGGAATTGATTATAATTCATTTTAATGAACATCATCTTCTCCACATTTTCTGGAAGTAACCTCGTACGCCGATTGCTGACAAGGTGAGCGGCGGCACTAAACACTCTTTCGGAGTACACACTTGTGGGAGGGCAACTTAGGTAGAATAAAGCCAGTTTGTGCAAGGGCCTCCAAATTGCCTCTTTTTCCTGCCAGTATAAGTACGGACTGTCTGACGTGCCTACTTGGATGCGGTCACTCATATAATCCTCCACCATTCTTTCAATGGTGAGAGAATCATATGCAGTGACAGTAGACGACATGTCCGTAATCGTTGTCAGGTCCTTCAGTCCGGACCAGATGTCAGCATCAGCAGTCGCTCCAGACTGCCCTGCATCACCGCCAGCGGGTGGGCTCGGAATTCTGAGCCTTTTCCTCGCACCCCCAGTTGCGGGAGAATGTGAAGGAGGAGATGTTGACAGGTCGCGTTCCGCTTGACTTGACAATTTTCTCACCAGCAGTTCTTTGAACCCCTGCAGACTTGTGTCTGCCGGAAAGAGAGATCCAAGGTAGGTTTTAAATCTAGGATCGAGCACGGTGGCCAAAATGTAGTGCTCTGATTTCAACAGATTGACCACCCGTGAATCCTTGTTAAGCGAATTAAGGGCTCCATCCACAAGTCCCACATGCCTAGCGGAATCGCTCAGTGTTAGCTCCTCCTTCAATGTCTCCAGCTTCTTCTGCAAAAGCCTGATGAGGGGAATGACCTGATTTAGGCTGGCAGTGTCTGAACTGACTTCACGTGTGGCAAGTTCAAAAGGTTGCAGAACCTTGCACAACGTTGAAATCATTCTCCACTGCGCTTGAGACAGGTGCATTCCACCTCCTATATCGTGGTCAGTTATATAGGCTTGAATGGCCTTTTGCTGCTCCTCCAACCTCTGAAGCATATAGAGGGTTGAATTCCACCTCGTTACCACTTCTTGCTTCAGATGATGGCAGGGCAGGTTCAGTAGTTTTTGGTGGTGCTCCAGTCTTCTGTACGTGGTGCCTGTACGCCGAAAGTGTCCTGCAATTTTTCTGGCCACCGACAGCATCTCTTGCACGCCCCTGTCGTTTTTTAAAAAATTCTGCACCACCAAATTCAAGGTATGTGCAAAACATGGGACGTGCTGGAATTTGCCCATATTTAATGCACACACAATATTGCTGGCGTTGTCCGATGCCACAAATCCACAGGAGAGTCCAATTGGGGTAAGCCATTCCGCGATGATCTTCCTCAGTTGCCGTAAGAGGTTTTCAGCTGTGTGCGTATTCTGGAAAGCGGTGATACAAAGCGTAGCCTGCCTAGGAAAGAGTTGGCGTTTGCGAGATGCTGCTACTGGTGTCGCTGCTGCTGTTCTTGCGGCGGGAGTCAATACATCTACCCAGTGGGCTGTCACAGTCATATAGTCCTGAGTCTGCCCTGCTCCACTTGTCCACATGTCCGTGGTTAAGTGGACATTGGGTACAACTGCATTTTTTAGGACACTGGTGAGTCTTTTTCTGAGGTCTGTGTACATTTTCGGTATCGCCTGCCTAGAGAAATGGAACCTAGATGGTATTTGGTACCGGGGACACAGTACCTCAATCAAGTCTATAGTTGGCTCTGCAGTAATGATGGATACCGGAACCACGTTTCTCACCGCCCAGGATGCCAAGGCCTCAGTTATCCGCTTTGCAGCAGGATGACTGCTGTGATATTTCATCTTCCTCGCAAAGGACTGTTGGACAGTCAATTGCTTGGTGGAAGTAGTAAAAGTGGTCTTACGACTTCCCCTCTGGGATGACCATCGACTCCCAGCAGCAACAACAGCAGCGTCAGCAGCAGTAGGCGTTACACTCAAGGATGCATCGGAGGAATCCCAGGCAGGAGAGGACTCGTCAGAATTGCCAGTGACATGGCCTGCAGGACTATTGGCATTCCTGGGGAAGGAGGAAATTGACACTGAGGGAGTTGCTGGGGTGGTTTGCGTGAGCTTGGTTACAAGAGGAAGGGATTTACTGGTCAGTGGACTGCTTCCGCTGTCGCCCAAAGTTTTTGAACTTGTCACTGACTTATGATGAATGCGCTGCAGGTGATGTATAAGGGAGGATGTTCCGAGGTGGTTAACGTCCTTACCCATACTTATTACAGCTTGACAAAGGCAACACACGGCTTGACACCTGTTGTCCGCATTTCTGTTGAAATACTTCCACACCGAAGAGCTGATTTTTTTGGTATTTTCACCAGGCATGTCAATGGCCATATTCCTCCCACGGACAACAGGTGTCTCCCCGGGTGCCTGACTTAAACAAACCACCTCACCATCAGAATCCTCCTTGTCAATTTCCTCCCCAGTGCCAGCAACACCCATATCCTCCTCATCCTGGTGTACTTCAGCACTGACATCTTCAATCTGACTATCAGGAACTGGACTGCGGGTGCTCCTTCCAGCACTCGCAGGGGGCATGCAAATGGTGGAAGGCGCATGCTCTTCACGTCCAGTGTTGGGAAGGTCAGGCATCGCAACCGACACAATTGGACTCTCCTTGTGGATTTGTGATTTCGAAGAACGCACAGTTCTTTGCTGTGCTTTTGCCAGCTTAAGTCTTTTCATTTTTCTAGCGAGAGGCTGAGTGCTTCCATCCTCATGTGAAGCTGAACCACTAGCCATGAACATAGGCCAGGGCCTCAGCCGTTCCTTGCCACTCCGTGTGGTAAATGGCATATTGGCAAGTTTACGCTTCTCCTCCGACGATTTTATTTTAGATTTTTGAGTCCTTTTTTTACTGATATTTTGTGTTTTGGATTTTACATGCTCTGTACTATGACATTGGGCATCGGCCTTGGCAGACGACGTTGATGGAATTTCATCGTCTCGGCCATGACTAGTGGCAGCAGCTTCAGCACGAGGTGGAAGTGGATCTTGATCTTTCCCTATTTTTGGAACCTCAACATTTTTGTTCTCCACATTTTAATAGGCACAACTAAAGGGCACCTCAGGTAAACAATGGAGATGGATGGATACTAGTATACTTATGGATGACGAGTGACTGACGACACAGAGGTAGCTACAGCCGTGGACTACCGTACTGCGTCTGCTAGTATAGAGATGATAATGATTTAAAAAATATATATATATCACTACTGCAGGTATTTATAATATAATGACGGACCTGCTGGACACTGTCAGCAGACTCCTAAACTACTAGTATGAAGAAGATAGAAAAAAAAAAAACCACCACAGGTAGGTATACAATTATGGACGAGCACTGACGACACAGAGGTAGCCACAGCCGTGGACTACCGTACTGCGTCTGCTAGTATAGAGATGATAATGATATAAAAAATATATATATATCACTACTGCAGGTATATATAATATAATGACGGACCTGCTGGACACTGTCAGCAGACTCCTAAACTACTAGTATGAAGAAGATATAAAAAAAAAACCCACCACAGGTAGGTATACAATTATGGACGAGCACTGACGACACAGAGGTAGCCACAGCCGTGGACTACCGTACTGCGTCTGCTAGTATAGAGATGATAATGATATAAAAAATATATATATATCACTACTGCAGGTATATATAATATAATGACGGACCTGCTGGACACTGTCAGCAGACTCCTAAACTACTAGTATGAAGAAGATAGAAAAAAAAACACTACCACAGGTAGGTATACAATTATGGACGAGCACTGACGACACAGAGGTAGCTACAGCCATGGACTACCGTACTGCGTCTGCTAATATAGAGATGATAATGATATAAAAAATATATATATATCACTACTGCAGGTATATATAATATAATGACGGACCTGCTGGACATTGTCAGCAGACTCCTAAACTACTAGTATGAAGAAGATAGAAAAAAAAACCCACCACAGGTAGGTATACAATTATGGACGAGCACTGACGACACAGAGGTAGCCACAGCCGTGGACTACCGTACTGCGTCTGCTAGTATAGAGATGATAATGATATAAAAAATATATATATATCACTACTGCAGGTATATATAATATAATGACGGACCTGCTGGACACTGTCAGCAGACTCCTAAACTACTAGTATGAAGAAGATAGAAAAAAAAACCCCACCACAGGTAGGTATACAATTATGGACGAGCACTGACGACACAGAGGTAGCTACAGCCGTGGACTACCGTACTGCGTCTGCTAATATAGAGATGATAAAGATGATAGAGATGAACAAAAAAAATATAACACTGCTGCAGGTAAATATTTATATAATATAATGAATGACGGACCTGCTGGACACTGTCAGCAGAATGCGTTTATAGAATAAAAAAAAAAACACCACAGGAGTGTTTAACTTTTTCAGGCAGACAATATACTGGTGGTCACTGGTCAGTCACACTGGCAGCAAAAGTGTGCACTGTACTCCTGCTATAACTGCACCCCAGTCTCCCCCACAATTCAGCTGTGTGAGCAGTGAGCACTCAGCACAGTCAGATATACATAGATGATATTATCAATCATGCAGCACACTGAGGCTGAGCACAGATATGGTATGTGACTGTGTATCGTTTTTTTTCAGGCAGAGAACGGATTATATTAAATAATAAATAAAACTGGTGGTGGTCAGTCACTAGTAACTAACTATCAGCAAAACTCTGCACTCTGAGTACTCCTAATGCTCCCCAAAATTACTAAGTAATCAACTCAAGTGTCTCTATCTATTCTAACGGAGAGGACGCCAGCCACGTCCTCTCCCTATCAATCTCAATGCACGTGTGAAAATGGCGGCGACGCACGGCTCCTTATATAGAATCCGAGTCTCGCGATAGAATACGAGCCTCGCGAGAATCCGACAGCGGGATGATGACGTTCGGGCGCGCTCGGGTTAGCCGAGCAAGGCGGGAAGATCCGAGTCTGCCTCGGACCCGTGTAAAAAGGCTGAAGTTCGGGGGGGTTCGGATTCCGAGGAACCGAACCCGCTCATCTCTAGTAGATACAAATCCAAAACCAAAACACAAAACCAGAGGAAAGGCCAGCGCACATCTCTAAACGTAACAGTTACATGGAAAATAATGTAGAGATGAGCGGGTTCGGTTTCTCTGAATCCGAACCCGCCAGAACTTCATGTTTTTTTTCACGGGTCCGAGCGACTCGGATCTTCCCGCCTTGCTCGGTTAACCCGAGCGCGCCCGAACGTCATCATGACGCTGTCGGATTCTCGCGAGGCTCGGATTCTATCGCGAGACTCGGATTCTATATAAGGAGCCGCGCGTCGCCGCCATTTTCACACGTGCATTGTGATTGATAGGGAGAGGACGTGGCTGGCGTCCTCTCCATTTAGATTATAAGAGACTGAGAGAGATTTACTGGAGCTGACTAGGAGGAGTACTGTTACTGTAGAAGTGTAGAGACTGAGTGGAGAGAGTTTACTAGTGAGGACAGTGCAGTTTACTTTATAATCCGTTCTCTGCCTGAAAAAAGCGATACACAGCACACAGTGACTCAGTCACATACCATATCTGTGTGCACTGCTCAGGCTCAGGCCAGTGTGCTGCATCATCTATTATCTATATATAATATTATATATATCTGTCTGACTGCTCAGCTCACACAGCTTATAATTGTGGGGGAGACTGGGGAGCACTACTGCAGTGCCAGTTATAGGTTATAGCAGGAGCCAGGAGTACATAATATATTATATAGTGAGTGACCACCAGACACACAGTGCAGTTTATTTAATATATCCGTTCTCTGCCTGAAAAAAGCGATACACACAGTGACTCAGTCAGTCACATACCATATCTGTGTGCACTGCTCAGGCTCAGGCCAGTGTGCTGCATCATCTATTATCTATATATAATATTATATATATCTGTCTGACTGCTCAGCTCACACAGCTTATAATTGTGGGGGAGACTGGGGAGCACTACTGCAGTGCCAGTTATAGGTTATAGCAGGAGCCAGGAGTACATAATATATTATATAGTGAGTGACCACCAGACACACAGTGCAGTTTATTTAATATATCCGTTCTCTGCCTGAAAAAAGCGATACACACAGTGACTCAGTCAGTCACATACCATATCTGTGTGCACTGCTCAGGCTCAGGCCAGTGTGCTGCATCATCTATTATCTATATATAATATTATATATATCTGTCTGACTGCTCAGCTCACACAGCTTATAATTGTGGGGGAGACTGGGGAGCACTACTGCAGTGCCAGTTATAGGTTATAGCAGGAGCCAGGAGTACATAATATATTATATAGTGAGTGACCACCAGACACACAGTGCAGTTTATTTAATATATCCGTTCTCTGCCTGAAAAAAGCGATACACACAGTGACTCAGTCAGTCACATACCATATCTGTGTGCACTGCTCAGGCTCAGGCCAGTGTGCTGCATCATCTATTATCTATATATAATATTATATATATCTGTCTGACTGCTCAGCTCACACAGCTTATAATTGTGGGGGAGACTGGGGAGCACTACTGCAGTGCCAGTTATAGGTTATAGCAGGAGCCAGGAGTACATAATATATTATATAGTGAGTGACCACCAGACACACAGTGCAGTTTATTTAATATATCCGTTCTCTGCCTGAAAAAAGCGATACACACAGTGACTCAGTCAGTCACATACCATATCTGTGTGCACTGCTCAGGCTCAGGCCAGTGTGCTGCATCATCTATTATCTATATATAATATTATATATATCTGTCTGACTGCTCAGCTCACACAGCTTATAATTGTGGGGGAGACTGGGGAGCACTACTGCAGTGCCAGTTATAGGTTATAGCAGGAGCCAGGAGTACATAATATATTATATAGTGAGTGACCACCAGACACACAGTGCAGTTTATTTAATATATCCGTTCTCTGCCTGAAAAAAGCGATACACACAGTGACTCAGTCAGTCACATAACATATCTGTGTGCACTGCTCAGGCTCAGGCCAGTGTGCTGCATCATCTATATATATTATATATCTGTCTGACTGCTCAGCTCACACAGCTTATAATTGTGGGGGAGACTGGGGAGCACTACTGCAGTGCCAGTTATAGGTTATAGCAGTAGCCAGGAGTACATATTATATTAAAATTAAACAGTGCACACTTTTGCTGCAGGAGTGCCACTGCCAGTGTGACTGACCAGTGACCTGACCACACTGACCACCAGTATAGTTAGTAGTATACTTATATTGTGATTGCCTGAAAAAGTTAAACACTCGTCGTGTGACTTCACTTGTGTGTTTGTTTTTTTTTTATTCTATAAAAATAAAACTCATTCTGCTGACAGACAGTGTCCAGCAGGTCCGTCATTATATAATATATAATATATACCTGTCCGGCTGCAGTAGTGATATATATATATTTTTTATATCATTTATCATCCAGTCACAGCAGACACAGTACGGTAGTTCACGGCTGTGGCTACCTCTGTGTCTCTGCACTCGGCAGGCAGTCCGTCCATAATTGTAATACCACCTAACCGTGGATTTTTTTCATTCTTCTTTATACATACATAGTTACATAGACATCTTCTCTTTATCAACCAGTCTATATTAGCTGCAGACACAGTACAGTACGGTAGTTCACGGCTGTGGCTACCTCTGTGTCTGCACTCGGCAGGCAGTCCGTCCATAATTGTATACCACCTAACCGTGGATTTTTTTCAGTCTTCTTTATACATACATAGTTACATAGACATCTTCTCTTTATCAACCAGTCTATATTAGCTGCAGACACAGTACAGTACGGTAGTTCACGGCTGTGGCTACCTCTGTGTCTGCAGTCGGCAGGCAGTCCATAATTGTATACTAGTATCCATCTCCATTGTTTACCTGAGGTGCCTTTTAGTTGTGCCTATTAAAATATGGAGAACAAAAATGTTGAGGTTCCAAAATTAGGGAAAGATCAAGATCCACTTCCACCTCGTGCTGAAGCTGCTGCCACTAGTCATGGCCGAGACGATGAAATGCCAGCAACGTCGTCTGCCAAGGCCGATGCCCAATGTCATAGTACAGAGCATGTCAAATCCAAAACACCAAATATCAGAAAAAAAAGGACTCCAAAACCTAAAATAAAATTGTCGGAGGAGAAGCGTAAACTTGCCAATATGCCATTTACCACACGGAGTGGCAAGGAACGGCTGAGGCCCTGGCCTATGTTCATGGCTAGTGGTTCAGCTTCACATGAGGATGGAAGCACTCAGCCTCTCGCTAGAAAAATGAAAAGACTCAAGCTGGCAAAAGCAGCACAGCAAAGAACTGTGCATTCTTCGAAATCCCAAATCCACAAGGAGAGTCCAATTGTGTCGGTTGCGATGCCTGACCTTCCCAACACTGGACGTGAAGAGCATGCGCCTTCCACCATTTGCACGCCCCCTGCAAGTGCTGGAAGGAGCACCCGCAGTCCAGTTCCTGATAGTCAGATTGAAGATGTCAGTGTTGAAGTACACCAGGATGAGGAGGATATGGGTGTTGCTGGCGCTGGGGAGGAAATTGACCAGGAGGATTCTGATGGTGAGGTGGTTTGTTTAAGTCAGGCACCCGGGGAGACACCTGTTGTCCGTGGGAGGAATATGGCCGTTGACATGCCAGGTGAAAATACCAAAAAAATCAGCTCTTCGGTGTGGAGGTATTTCACCAGAAATGCGGACAACAGGTGTCAAGCCGTGTGTTCCCTTTGTCAAGCTGTAATAAGTAGGGGTAAGGACGTTAACCACCTCGGAACATCCTCCCTTATACGTCACCTGCAGCGCATTCATAATAAGTCAGTGACAAGTTCAAAAACTTTGGGTGACAGCGGAAGCAGTCCACTGACCAGTAAATCCCTTCCTCTTGTAACCAAGCTCACGCAAACCACCCCACCAACTCCCTCAGTGTCAATTTCCTCCTTCCCCAGGAATGCCAATAGTCCTGCAGGCCATGTCACTGGCAATTCTGACGAGTCCTCTCCTGCCTTGGATTCCTCCGATGCATCCTTGCGTGTAACGCCTACTGCTGCTGGCGCTGCTGTTGTTGCCGCTGGGAGTCGATGGTCATCCCAGAGGGGAAGTCGTAAGCCCACTTGTACTACTTCCAGTAAGCAATTGACTGTTCAACAGTCCTTTGCGAGGAAGATGAAATATCACAGCAGTCATCCTACTGCAAAGCGGATAACTGAGGCCTTGACAACTATGTTGGTGTTAGACGTGCGTCCGGTATCCGCCGTTAGTTCACAGGGAACTAGACAATTTATTGAGGCAGTGTGCCCCCGTTACCAAATACCATCTAGGTTCCACTTCTCTAGGCAGGCGATACCGAGAATGTACACGGACGTCAGAAAAAGACTCACCAGTGTCCTAAAAAATGCAGTTGTACCCAATGTCCACTTAACCACGGACATGTGGACAAGTGGAGCAGGGCAGGGTCAGGACTATATGACTGTGACAGCCCACTGGGTAGATGTATGGACTCCCGCCGCAAGAACAGCAGCGGCGGCACCAGTAGCAGCATCTCGCAAACGCCAACTCTTTCCTAGGCAGGCTACGCTTTGTATCACCGCTTTCCAGAATACGCACACAGCTGAAAACCTCTTACGGCAACTGAGGAAGATCATCGCGGAATGGCTTACCCCAATTGGACTCTCCTGTGGATTTGTGGCATCGGACAACGCCAGCAATATTGTGTGTGCATTAAATATGGGCAAATTCCAGCACGTCCCATGTTTTGCACATACCTTGAATTTGGTGGTGCAGAATTTTTTAAAAAACGACAGGGGCGTGCAGGAGATGCTGTCGGTGGCCAGAAAAATTGCGGGACACTTTCGGCGTACAGGCACCACGTACAGAAGACTGGAGCACCACCAAAAACTACTGAACCTGCCCTGCCATCATCTGATGCAAGAAGTGGTAACGAGGTGGAATTCAACCCTCTATATGCTTCAGAGGTTGGAGGAGCAGCAAAAGGCCATTCAAGCCTATACAATTGAGCACGATATAGGAGGTGGAATGCACCTGTCTCAAGTGCAGTGGAGAATGATTTCAACGTTGTGCAAGGTTCTGA
This sequence comes from Pseudophryne corroboree, assembly GCF_028390025.1. Lineage (NCBI taxonomy): Eukaryota > Metazoa > Chordata > Amphibia > Anura > Myobatrachidae > Pseudophryne > Pseudophryne corroboree. The sequence goes on from NC_086448.1 coordinate 433,143,580, forward strand.
TGCCCTTTGAACTTGCCACACGTGAAGTCAGTTCAGACACTGCCAGCCTGAGTCAGGTCATTCCCCTCATCAGGCTTTTGCAGAAGAAGCTGGAGGCATTGAAGAAGGAGCTAAAAGGGAGCGATTCCGCTAGGCATGTGGGACTTGTGGATGCAGCCCTTAATTCGCTTAACAAGGATTCACGGGTGGTCAATCTGTTGAAATCAGAGCACTACATTTTGGCCACCGTGCTCGATCCTAGATTTAAAGCCTACCTTGGATCTCTCTTTCCGGCAGACACAGGTCTGCTGGGGTTGAAAGACCTGCTGGTGACAAAATTGTCAAGTCAAGCGGAACGCGACCTGTCAACATCTCCTCCTTCACATTCTCCCGCAACTGGGGGTGCGAGGAAAAGGCTCAGAATTCCGAGCCCACCCGCTGGCGGTGATGCAGGGCAGTCTGGAGCGACTGCTGATGCTGACATCTGGTCCGGACTGAAGGACCTGACAACGATTACGGACATGTCGTCTACTGTCACTGCATATGATTCTCTCAACATTGATAGAATGGTGGAGGATTATATGAGTGACCGCATCCAAGTAGGCACGTCACACAGTCCGTACTTATACTGGCAGGAAAAAGAGGCAATTTGGAGGCCCTTGCACAAACTGGCTTTATTCTACCTAAGTTGCCCTCCCACAAGTGTGTACTCCGAAAGAGTGTTTAGTGCCGCCGCTCACCTTGTCAGCAATCGGCGTACGAGGTTACATCCAGAAAATGTGGAGAAGATGATGTTCATTAAAATGAATTATAATCAATTCCTCCGCGGAGACATTGACCAGCAGCAATTGCCTCCACAAAGTACACAGGGAGCTGAGATGGTGGATTCCAGTGGGGACGAATTGATAATCTGTGAGGAGGGGGATGTACACGGTGATATATCGGAGGGTGAAGATGAGGTGGACATCTTGCCTCTGTAGAGCCAGTTTGTGCAAGGAGAGATTAATTGCTTCTTTTTTGGGGGGGGTCCAAACCAACCCGTCATATCAGTCACAGTCGTGTGGCAGACCCTGTCACTGAAATGATGGGTTGGTTAAAGTGTGCATGTCCTGTTTTGTTTATACAACATAAGGGTGGGTGGGAGGGCCCAAGGACAATTCCATCTTGCACCTCTTTTTTCTTTTCTTTTTCTTTGCATCATGTGCTGATTGGGGAGGGTTTTTTGGAAGGGACATCCTGCGTGACACTGCAGTGCCACTCCTAGATGGGCCCGGTGTTTGTGTCGGCCACTAGGGTCGCTAATCTTACTCACACAGTCAGCTACCTCATTGCGCCTCTTTTTTTCTTTGCGTCATGTGCTGTTTGGGGATGGTTTTTTGGAAGGGACATCCTGCGTGACACTGCAGTGCCACTCCTAGATGGGCCCGGTGTTTGTGTCGGCCACTAGGGTCGCTAATCTTACTCACACAGCTACCTCATTGCGCCTCTTTTTTTCTTTGCGTCATGTGCTGTTTGGGGAGGGTTTTTTGGAAGGGACATCCTGCGTGACACTGCAGTGCCACTCCTAGATGGGCCCGGTGTTTGTGTCGGCCACTAGGGTCGCTAATCTTACTCACACAGCTACCTCATTGCGCCTCTTTTTTTCTTTGCGTCATGTGCTGTTTGGGGAGGGTTTTTTGGAAGGGCCATCCTGCGTGACACTGCAGTGCCACTCCTAGATGGGCCCGGTGTTTGTATCGGCCACTAGGGTCGCTAATCTTACTCACACAGCTACCTCATTGCGCCTCTTTTTTTCTTTGCGTCATGTGCTGTTTGGGGAGGGTTTTTTGGAAGGGACATCCTGCGTGACACTGCAGTGCCACTCCTAGATGGGCCCGGTGTTTGTGTCGGCCACTAGGGTCGCTAATCTTACTCACACAGCTACCTCATTGCGCCTCTTTTTTTCTTTGCGTCATGTGCTGTTTGGGGAGGGTTTTTTGGAAGGGCCATCCTGCGTGACACTGCAGTGCCACTCCTAGATGGGCCCGGTGTTTGTGTCGGCCACTAGGGTCGCTAATCTTACTCACACAGCTACCTCATTGCGCCTCTTTTTTTCTTTGCGTCATGTGCTGTTTGGGGAGGGTTTTTTGGAAGGGACATCCTGCGTGACACTGCAGTGCCACTCCTAGATGGGCCCGGTGTTTGTGTCGGCCACTAGGGTCGCTTATCTTACTCACACAGCGACCTCGGTGCAAATTTTAGGACTAAAAATAATATTGTGAGGTGTGAGGTATTCAGATTAGGCTGAAAATGAGTGTAAATTATGGTTTTTGAGGTTAATAATACTTTGGGATCAAAATGACTCCCAAATTCTATGATTTAAGCTGTTTTTTAGTGTTTTTTGAAAAAAACACCCGAATCCAAAACACACCCGAATCCGACAAAAAAAATTCGGTGAGGTTTTGCCAAAACGCGTTCGAACCCAAAACACGGCCGCGGAACCGAACCCAAAACCAAAACACAAAACCCGAAAAATTTCAGGCGCTCATCTCTAAAATAATGTCTGGCAGATTTACACATTGTGCACAAAAGAATATTATGTACAGTTCTTAGGAGTGAATTGTCCACAGTTTCAAAGTAAGCTTACTGTACCTTTACAAGATAACCATGAAACAAAGAAAGAGCATGACTTTTACCTATGATGAATGAGTGTATATTAAAAAATAAATACATAGAAGTGTGACTCATCAATTAAGTCATTGACCACAATCTGGCATTAGTTTGCTACTGCCCTTTCAGGACCTGGCTTTTATGTACCCTTTAGTTTTTCCTTATACATAGGTCCCTTTAATCTGCTAAATAACCTCTTGCCCAAAAATGAAGAGACTTTCATTACTTTCTAAGTGGCTCTGCTCTGGCTCCCTAACAGTTTTTAAAGACTAAATAAAGTTCAGGAAGGGGTTATGCAAACAACGATTAACCCTGAAACCACTTGAAGGCTTTGGTGCTTATTTACTAAAGAAGCCATTATGAATAGAATGAGAAGTGTTCTGAAGAGGTTTGAAACTAACATAATCTACCCAATTGAGAAATTGATAGAAGGCATTCTTAGATTTCTGTTTATGGTTGGAAACAAAATACAGATGATGAAATTGAAGGAGATTTTTTTTCTTCTTTCATTAATCTGATCACTAGAGTGAAAACTAGTTATTTCTTAGGCAACGGTGCTCAGTTTCCCGTCCTACATATTACAAAAGTTAATACCTCAATTTTGAGATGGCAACAATGAAAAAAATAACATCCTGAATATTGTCTATAATCCCCTAAACCTGGGATGCATTAAATGGTTGAATCCTGACTGCCAGTGAGTAGTGTTATTCTGCTTGCCGTTATATTATACAAGGAGTACTAGCTGAGTTTCAATGAGATGTGTGTCTAGATGCAGCAGTTGAACCATTAAGATGCAGAAACTGAGCCAAACAGCAGCTCCTGATGAGAAAATGAGGTCTCCATAATTTATAAATAAAAAGATTTGTCTAAATGTAGACATTTAAATAAGAAATATGCGTGCTGTTTTTGCATGCATTCTGCAATGTAGATTTCGCCTTTTGTCTGCATATGTGATGTTTTAGCGGCCTGAGATGAGCATTTTGTCTAAATGGGATGTAACATGGTAACTATCAGAGGCGTAGCTAGGGTTTTCGGAGCCCAGGGCAAGATGGAAAATGGTGCCCCCCCCCAAAAAAAAACACCAAAAGAAGCATGTGCGCGTGGCCACACACCAGAAGGGGTGTGGCCACGCACCAGATGGGGTGTGGCCACTGAAAATGGCCCACAGTGCCAGTTACATTGCCCCACAGTGCCAGATACAATGCCCCACAGTGCTGGATACATGCCCCGCAGTGCCAGATACATTGCCCCACAGTGCCAGATACATTGCCCCACAGTGCCATATACATTGCCCCGCAGTGCCAGATACATGCCCCACAGTGCCAGTTACATTGCCCCACAGTGCCAGATACATTGCCCCACAGTGCCAGATACATTGCCCCACAGTGCCAGATACAATGCCCCACAGTGCCAGTTACATTGCCCCACAGTGCCAGTTACATTGCCCCACAGTGCCAGATACATGCCCCACAGTGCCAGTTACATTGCCCCACAGTGCCAGATACAATGCCCCACAGTGCCAGTTACATTGCCCCACAGTGACAGATACATGCCCCACAGTGCCAGTTACATTGCCCCACAGTGCTAGATACATGCCCCACAGTGCCAGTTGCAATGCCCCACAGTGCCAGTTACATTGCCCCACAGTGCCAGATACATGGCCCACAGTGCCAGATACAATGCCCCACAGTGCCAGATACAATGCCCACTGTGCCAGTTACATTGTCCCACAGTGCCAGTTACATTGCCCCACAGTGCCAGTTACATTGCCCCACAGTGCCAGTTACAGTGCCCCACAGTGCCAGATACATGCCCCACAGTGCCATATACAATGCCCCACAGTGCCTGATACAATGCCCCACAGTGCCAGTTACATTGCCCCACAGTGCCAGATACAATGCCCCACAGTGCCAGTTACATTGTTCCACAGTGCCAGTTACATTGCCTACGGTGCCAGTTACATTGCCCCACAGTGCCAGATACATTGCCCCACAGTGCCAGATACATTGCCCCACAGTGCAAGATACAATGCCCCACAGTGCCAGTTACATTGCCCCACAGTGCCAGTTACATTGCCCCACAGTGCCAGATACATGCCCACAGTGCCAGTTACATTGCCCCACAGTGCCAGATACAATGCCCCACAGTGACAGATACATGCCCCACAGTGCCAGTTATATTGCCCCACAGTGCCAGATACATTGCCCCACAGTGCCAGATACATGCCCTACAGTGCCAGTTGCAATGCCCCACAGTGCCAGTTACATTGCCCCACAGTGCCAGATACATGGCCCACAGTGCCAGATACAATGCCCCACAGTGCCAGATACAATGCCCACAGTGCCAATTACATTGTCCCACAGTGCCAGTTACATTGCCCCACAGTGCCAGTTACATTGCCCCACAGTGCCAGTTACAGTGCCCCACAGTGCCAGATACATGCCCCACAGTGCCATATACAATGCCCCACAGTGCCAGATACAATGCCCCACAGTGCCAGTTACATTGCCCCACAGTGCCAGATACAATGCCCCACAGTGCCAGTTACATTGTTCCACAGTGCCAGTTACATTGCCCACGGTGCCAGTTACATGCCCCACAGTGCCAGATACATGCCCCACTCAGTGCCAGATACATGCCCCACTGTCCCAGATACATGCCCCACTCAGTGCCATTTACATGCCCCACTCAGTGCCAGATACATGCCCCACTGTGCCAGTATCATGCCCCACTCAGTGCCAGTTACATGCCCCACTCAGTGCCAGTTACATGCCCCACTCAGTGCCAGTTACATTCCCCATTTAGTGCCAGTTACATGCCCCACTCAGTGCCAGTTACATGCCCCATTTAGTGGCAGTTACATGCCCCACTCAGTGCCAGTTACATGCCCCATTTAGTGCCAGATACATGCCCCACTGTGCAACCCCCTCCCCCCGGTCACTCACCACTTGTTGAGTGTTGATGATATGTGAGGGGAGGAGAGCGCAGCGCAGTGCCTCTCCTTCCACTCACCGCTCCAGGTCTCCGGCGACTGTCTAGCGCCGGTTCGCTAGCCAATCAGAGCTCACGGACCGGCAGCCAATCAGGAGCCGATCCGCAAGCTCTGATTGGCTAACGCCGCCGGAGACCGGACACAGCAGCGCTGCTGGCAGCGCTGCTAGTTCTGAAGCGGCGGTGAGGGGAGGGAGAGACGCTGCGCTCTCCTCCCCTTACATTTCGGCTTGACGGGGGCGAGTGGGGCATGATGCCCTGGCCTCCGGCGGCGCCACCCTCTCCTGGGACTGCCAAGGCACCCAGGGCACATGCCCCACTCGCCCTACCCTTGATACGCCTCTTTAACTATATAATAGGACTCTACAACAGAGGATGTGGTGTGCAAAGGTTACCACAGCGAAGGGAATGCTCCTCCCACATCAGCTGGGCTTTCGAGAGCTGGGCTGAGCTTGTTAATTGGAGGGAATGGGTAAATTGGGGAAGGCATAGCTACATCCTCTCCCACCCAAAAATTATAAAAAAAATGACTAAGCTGGAAGGGGGGCTGCGATCCTTATGATTGCCACCCCCCTTGTAACACTACCACAGGCCTATGTAAGGCAGTGCAGCAGCAGGACATCAAGCAGAGAGAGAGAGAGAGAGAGAGAGGAGACTGCTGCTGCTCAGTGGCAGCAGCCTCTATACCAGAGATTTTCAACCTTTTACAACTCGCGGCACACTGAACAAGATTTAAATATTGACAAGGCACACTCAAATATAATAGTGATGCATGGTGCAGTTGCGTGTCCTAGGATGTCATGTCGCAGCTTCTCCATAGATACTGCCTGAGCCACATCTGAGAAAGCCAGAAGAGCCCAACACTACCCGGGCCAAAATTAGAACTGGCTCTGCAACCACTAAACCCACCAGTATTGATCGTTTCAGGGCCTAAGTAGCGGTAAAACACTGACGGGCCTGGCTGTGCTTCTATTGCGGCACACCTGGAGACTGCTCAGGGCACACTAGTGTGCCACGGCACAGTGGTTGAAAAACACTGCTCTATACCCTCTGCAGCCCAGTACACAGCAGGGTGTTATGGGGCGGGAGAAGGGGGTGCTGCATCTGATCTCTCTCTACCCAATGTGCAATTGATCAAGGACTCTCCAAATGGTCTGGGTAAGTAGTACCGCCCACCCCCTCTCTGCACCTTGTGTATCAAGGTATTTTAAAGCTCAGATCAGCTGGTGACACTGTGACATCATTTTTGACTGGTAATGTTAAACTGTGAAAGGGTCAGTCCTTTAGTTAACATAAAGAACTGGTCACTGACTAAGGGGGTACCTTATTAGATTTTGTTGCACCGCATCAGCATGAGGTGAGGGGAAACATAAAGTTAGGTCCATATATATTTGGAAACTGACACAATCACCACTAATGTCCCTTAAAATATCTAGACTAGTGGTTCCCAAACCTGGTCCTCAAGGCACCTCAACGGTCCAGGTTTTAAGGATATCCATGTTTAAGCAAAAGTGACTTAATTAGTAACTCATTAATTTTGATTAAACCATCTTTGCTCAAGCATGGATATCCTCAAAACCTGGGCCATTAGGGTGCCTTGAGGACCGAGTTTGAGAACCACTGCTCTAGACACTTTTGTAAGTTGAAATGCACTTGCTGGCTATAATATTTCCATCATTTCTAAAAGATGCATAAATCATCCATTTAATCCCATGTAACTGTCTTCAATAGTTATGGCCACTATCAGCCTTGTGCACTGTTCTGCTATCTTATTTGCCACTGTTTTGAAGAGCAGGATGATTTTGCCACCCTTTCATATACTTAACATTACTCGTTCACTGCAAATGTAATATTTGACATTGCTGCGATGCCCACAACTTGCCACTTGCAAATTACTTACATAGCTATCAGGGGTGCGCATCATGAAAATATTCCACAAAATGCTCTTCGCAGGTGTGACACATGACTTCACAACTTGAAACTCAAGGCTAATTGAATTCAACATTTAGGGCCTTATTCAGCTTGGATTGCAAATTGCGATCCAACTGGAATTTTTTGTTCGCCTGATGGGCACATACGCAGGTCCCATCCTGTGCATGCGCCTGCATTTACTGCGGGTGACCCGAAGTAAATGCAAACGCATTTGCCTGTCAATCAGGCAGAGGTGTTCACAGGACGGGATTGGGCGGCACCGCTCCATTTCCAAGGTGGAGATGGAGCATTGCAGGGGCGGTGGCAGGGAAACGTGGGTGACGGCTTCTGGACAGGGGGTGTGGTGTGGGCGTGATCAGGAAGGCTGCATAACATCACACGATAAAAAAGATGGTGGTGGACCTCCTGCTGTCGCAGCCAGGCTGAGCCGGCAGGAGGCTTCCCTACTTTCTGCGACCATGCACTAATTGCGGCGTAATCGCAATTAGTGCATGGTCACGCAGGGATATGGGGAAGTAGATAGCATGCTGGGCAGCCTTTGCCTGTGATGGCCCCCCAGCATGCGAGACTAATGGGCCCTACACACTGGGCAAGAATACTGAAAGATATGAACAATCTTGTTTATTAATGAACGAGATACCGTTAATATCTTTCAGTGTGGAGGCATCGCTGGTGCCCCGTCGCTTGTGCATGCAGGCCAATATGGACGATCTTGTCCATATTTGCCTGCACTGCTATGGAGCCGAGTGACGGGGGGAGTGAAGAAACTTCACTCCCCTCGTCACTGCCCCCTCCGCCGCTGGGTTGCCCGTCGGCCATATCCGCCGTCAGGCAGCTCGGCAGCGGATTGACAAATAGCAGAATTTGCAATCCTTACTGAATAGGGTCCTTATGTATATTACAATTTACAAAACTCATGTGTCGCACTGCAAAATCCTATTTGGTGATGTCACTTACTTTGATTTGCACTGATGCATCTACCCACCAATGTACATGGATTTGTCTGGTGGCATTTACAAATAGGAGCAGTTCAGTGGAACAAGGATGGGCAATGTGTCTATTTTGGTGGACTAATGTAAGATTCATGTTTTGTTGTGAATAGCAACATTATCAGAATCATGTTCAAAATTTGGAGATGGAACTGCTATTTGCAAAAGGTTTTTACAGTGTCTATTCTCAACTGGTAAATGTTTGTTTTGTTGCAGATTATCTAAACAAGACCTATTAGTATTACAGTATCTATGTCTGCTGTCTTCCAATGATGAGGCCATGGGCTAGATGCATCATCGCTTGAGTGATAAAATGGAAAGTGACTGCAAAAATGATCTGTCATTTTTCAAACAGGGCCTGTGACATGGCAGATAGGAGCTGATTGGCTGGCACTTTTTCTCTCTTAGTTTTATCACTCTCTACGCGATGATGCATCTAGCCCATGTGTTTCTGAGCAGGGACAATACCTTGTCTTTTCATGTTTCCCCATCTCTGCAAGGGTTTCTGCCCACAATCCAAAAACATAATGGCAAGTGAATGGACACTAGTGTGTTGGTGTGTCAAATAATTTAGACTGTAAGTTTCCATGGGGAAGATGATGGTTTATTATATAGTCTACTGTATATGAAGCATTGAGGCACTATACTGTATAAAGACTATTTTGTCTAGAGATGTGCGGCGGGCACTTTTCGGGTTTTGTGTTTTGTTTTTTGATCTGGATCCTCGCTCGTCTTTTGGATTTAGATTGATTTTGCCAAAACCACCCTTTTGGTTTTGGATCTGGATGATTTAAAAAAAAAAACCACAAAAACAGCTAAAATCACAGAATTTGGGGGTAATATTGATCCTACAATAGTATTAACATCAATAACATTCATTTCCACTCATTTCCAGTCTATTCTGAACACCTCACACCTCATAATATTGTTTTTAGGCCAAAAGGTTGCACCGAGGAAGCTGGATGACTTTGCTAAGCGATACAAGAGGGCGGCACAAACACCTGGTCCATCTGAGAGTGGCACTGCAGTGGCAGACAGGATGGCAGTTTAAAAAAAATAGGCCTCAAACAGCACATCATGCAAAGAAGAAAAAGAGGGGCAATGAGATAGCTGGTTGACTTTGCTAAGCGACACAAGTGTGAGGCACAAACACCTGGCCCATCTAGGAGTGGCACTGCAGTGGCAGACAGGATGGCACTTTTAAAAAAAATAGGCCATAAACAGCACATCATGCAAAGAAGAGAAAGAGGGGCAATGAGGTAGCTGGTTGACTTTGCTAAGCGACACAAGTGTGAGGCACAAACACCTGGCCCATCTAGGAGTGGCATTCCAGTGGAAGGATGGCAGATTTAAAAAATAGGCCCCAAACAGCATATCATGCAAAGAAGAAAAAGAGGTGCAATTAGGTAGTTGGATGGCTAAGCTAAGCTACACAAGTGGGCGTCACAAACACCTGGCCCATCTAGGAGTAGCACTACAATGGCAGACAGGATGGCAGATTTAAAAACTAGGCCCCAAACAGCACATGATGCAAAGAAGAAAAAGAGGTGCAATGAGGTAGCTGGATGGCAAAGCTAAGCGACACAAGTGTGCTGCACAAACACTTGGCCCATCTAGGAGTAGCACTACAATGGCAGACAGAATGGCACTTTTAAAAACTTGGCCACAAACAGCACATCATGCAAAGAAGAAAAAGAGGTGCAATGAGACAGCTGGATGGCTAAGCTAAGTGACACAAGTGTGTGGCACAAACACCTGGTCCATGTAGGAGTGGCACTGCAGTGGCAGAAAGGATGGCAGATTTAAAAACTAGGCCCCAAACAGCACATCATGCAAAGAAGAAAAAGAGGTGCAATGAGGTAGCTGGATGGCTAAGCTAAGCAACAAAAGTGTGTGGCACAAACTCCTGGCCCAACTAGGAGTGGCACGCAGTGGCTGAATGCTGAAAGTGGCCCACAATTTTTTGGCCCACCGAGAGCATCTCCTGCACGCCCCTGTCATTTCTCAAAAAATTCTGCACCACCAAATTAATTGTATGTGCAAAACATGGGACGTGCTGTAATTTTACATTACACACATCGCAAAGCCTGTAAAAGTAATTTGGATAATAATAACCCTTTTATTTGGAGTTACTATAATAATATGCAGCACAGGTGAGTGTACCCCTACACCACACAGGGCAAAGCCTGTAAAAATTATTTAGATACTAATAACCCTTTTATTTGGAGATATTATAATAATATGCAGCACATGTGAGCGTACCCCTACACCACACATGGCAAAGCCTGTAAAAATAATTTAGATAATAATAACCCTTTTATTTGGAGTTATTATAATAGTATACAGCACAGGCGAGTGTACCCCTACACCACACAGGGCAAACCCTGTAAAAATAATTTGGATAATAATAACCCTTTTATTTGGAGTTATTATAATAGTATACAGCACAGGCGAGTGTACCCCTACACCACACAGGGCAAACCCTGTAAAAATAATTTGGATAATAATAACCCTTTTATTTGGAGTTGTTATAATAATATGCAGCACAGACGAGCGTACCCCTACACCACACAGGGCAAACCCTGTGAAAATAATTTGGATAATAATAACCCTTTTATTTGGAGTTGTTATAATAATATGCAGCACAGGCGAGCGTACCCCTACACCACACAGGGTAAACCCTGTAAAAATAATTTGGATAATAATATCCCTTTTATTTGGAGTTATTATAATAGTATACAGCACAGGCGAGCATACCCCTACATTACACACATCGCAAAGCCTGTAAAAGTAATTTGGTAATAATAACCCTTTTATTTGGATTTGTTATAATGATATGCAGCACAGGCGAGCATACCCCTACACCACCCAGGGCAAACCCTGTAAAAATAATTTGGATAATAAAAATAACCCTTTTATTTGGAGTTATTATAATAATATGCAGCACAGGCGAGCGTACCCCTACATTACACACATCGCACAGTCATTTTGATCCCATAGTATTATTAACCCCAATAACCATAATTTCCACTTATTTCCAGTCTATTCTGTACACGTCACAATATTATTTTTAGTCCTAAAATTGGCACCGAGGTCGCTAGATGGCTAAGCTAAGCGACCCAAGTGGCCGACACAAACACCTGGCCCATCTAGGAGTGGCACTGCAGTATCAGACAGGATGACACTTAAAAAAATAGTCCCCAAACAGCACATGATGCAAAGAAAAGAGAAAAAGAGGTGCACTGTGGTCGCTGGATGGCTAAGCTAAGCGACCCAAGTGGCCGACACAAACACCTGGCCCATCTAGGAGTGGCACTGCAGTGTCAGACAGGATGGCACTTAAAAAAATAGTCCCCAAACAGCACATAATGCAAAGAAAAAAAGAGGTGCACCAAGGTTGCTGGATGGCTAAGCTAAGCAACCCAAGTGGCCGACACAGACACCTGGCCCATCTAGGAGTGGCACTGCAGTGTCAGACAGGATGGCACTTAAAAAAATAGTCCCCAAACAGCACATGATGCAAGGAAAAAAAGAGGTGCACCAAGGTCGCTGGATGGCTAAGCTAAGCAAACCCAAGTGGCCGACACAAACACCTGGCCCATCTAGGAGTGGCACTGCAGTGTCAGACAGGATGGCACTTAAAAAAATAGTCCCCAAACAGCACATGATGCAAAGACAAAAAGAGGTGCACCAAGGTAGCTGGATGGCTAAGCTAAGCGACCCAAGTGGCCGACACAAACACCTGGCCCATCTAGGAGTGGCACTGCAGTGTCAGACAGGATGGCACTTAAAAAAATAGTTCCCAAACAGCACACGATGCAAAGAAAAAAAGAGGTGCACCGAGGTCGCTGGATGGCTAAGCTAAGCGACCCAAGTGGCCGACACAAACACCTGGCCCATCTAGGAGTGGCACTGCAGTGTCAGACAGGAAGGCACTTAAAAAAATAGTCCCCAAACAGCACATGATGCAAAGACAAAAAGAGGTGCACCAAGGTAGCTGGATGGCTAAGCTAAGCGACCCAAGTGGCCGACACAAACACCTGGCCCATCTAGGAGTGGCACTGCAGTGTCAGACAGGATGGCACTTAAAAAAATAGTTCCCAAACAGCACACGATGCAAAGAAAAAAAGAGGTGCACCAAGGTCGCTGGATGGCTAAGCTAAGCGACCCAAGTGGCCGACACAAACACCTGGCCCATCTAGGAGTGGCACTGCAGTGTCAGACAGGAAGGCACTTAAAAAAATGGTCCCCAAACAGCACATGATGCAAAGATAAATTAAACAAAAAAGAGGTGCAAGATGGAATTGTACTTGGGCCCTCCCACCCACCCTTATGTTGTATAAACAGGACATGCACACTTTAACAAACCCATAATTTCAGCGACAGGGTCTGTCACACGACTGTGGCTGAAATGACTGGTTGGTTTGGGCCCCCACCAAAAAAGAAGCAATCAATCTCTCCTTGCACAAACTGGCTCTACAGAGGCAAGATGTCCACCTCCTCCTCATCGTCCGATTCCTCACCCCTTTCACTGTGTACATCCCCCTCCTCACAGATTATTAATATGTCCCCACTGGAATCCACCATCTCAGGTCCCTGTGTACTTTCTGGAGGCAATTGCTGGTGAATGTCTCCACGGAGGAATTGATTATAATTCATTTTGATGAACATCATCTTCTCCACATTTTCTGGAAGTAACCTCGTACACCGATTGCTGACAAGGTGACCGGCTGCACTAAACACTCTTTCGGAGTACACACTGGAGGGGGGGCAGCTTAGGTAAAATAAAGCCAGTTTGTGAAAGGGCCTCCAAATTGCCTCTTTTTCTTGCCAGTATACGTACTGACAGTCTGACATGCCTACTTGGATGCTGTTACTCATATAATCCTCCACCATTCTTTCAATTGTGACAGAATCATATGCAGTGACAGTAGACGACATGTCAGTAATTGTTGGCAGGTCCTTCAGTCCGAACCAGATGTCAGCTATCGCTCCTGACTGCCCTGCATCACCGCCAGCGGGTGGTTTTGGAAATGTTATCCTTTTCCTGGCAGCTCCAGTGGCGGGAGAAAATGAAGGAGGAGCTGTTGGCGGGTCACGTTCCGCTTGACTTGACAATTGTCTCACCAGCAGGTCTTTGAACATCTGCAGACTTGTGTCTGCCGGAAAGAGAGATACAACGTATGTTTTAAATCTAGGATCGAGCACGGTGGCCAAAATGTAGTGCTCTGATGTCAACAGATTGACCACCCGTGAATCCTGGTTAAGCGAATTAAGGGCTCCATCCACAAGTCCCACATGCCTAGCGGAATCGCTCCGTTTTAGCTCCTCCTTCAATCTCTCCAGCTTCTTCTGATGAGGGGAATGACCTGACTCAGGCTGGCAGTGTCTGAACTGACTTCACATGTGGCAAGTTCAAAATGTTGCAGAACCTTGCACAACGTTGAAATCATTCTCCACTGCGCTTGAGTCAGGTGCATTCCCCCTCCTTTGCCTATATCGTGGGTAGCTGTATAGGCTTGAATGGCCTTTTGCTGCTCCTCCATCCTCTGAAGCATATAGAGGGTTGAATTCCACCTCGTTACCACCTTTTGCTTCAGATCATGGTGGGGCAGGTTCAGGAGTGTTTGCTGGTGCTCCACTCTTCGGCACGCGGTGGCTGAATGCCGAAAGTGGCCCGCAATTCTTCGGGCCGCCGACAGCATCTCTTGCACGCCCCTGCCGTTTTTAAAAATATTCTGCATTGCCAAATTCAATGTATGTGCAAAACATGGGACGTGCTGGAATTTGCCCACATGTAATGCACACACAATATTGGTGGCGTTGTCCGATGTCACAAATCCCCAGGAGAGTCCAATTGGGGTAGCCATTCTGCGATGATGTTCCTCAGTTTCCATAAGAGGTTGTCAGCTGTGTGCCTCTTATGGAAAGCGGTGATACAAAGCATAGTCTGCCTAGGAACGAGTTGGCGTTTGCGAGATGCTGCTACTGGTGCCGCCGCTGCTGTTCTTGCTGCGGGAATCAATACATCTACCCAGTGGGCTTTCACAGTCATATAGTCCTGAGTCTGCCCTGCTCCACTTGTCCACATGTCCGTGGTTAAGTGGACATTGGGTACAACTGCATTTTTTAGGACACTGGTGACTCTTTTTCTGAAGTCTGTTCACATTCTCGGTATCGCCTGCCTTGAGACATGGAACCTAGATGGTATTTGGTACCGGGGACACAGTACCTCAAGCAATTCTCTAGTTCCCTGTGAATTAACGGTGGATACCGGACACATGTTTACCACCACCGAAGCTGTCAAGACCTGAGTTATCCACTTTGCAGCAGGATGACTGCTGTGATATTTCATCTTCCTCGCAAAGGACTGTTGGACAGTCAATTGCTTACTGGAAGTAGTACAAGTGGTCTTCCGACTTCCCCTCTGGGATGACGATCGACTCCAAGCAGCAACAACTGCAGCGCCAGCAGCAGTAGGTGTTACACTCAAGGATGCATCAGAGGAATCCCAGGCAGGAGAGGACTCGTCAGACTTGCCAGTAACATGGCCTGCAGGACTATTGGCTTTAATGTCTAAGGAGGAAATTGACACTGAGGAAGTTGGTGGTGTGGTTTGCAGGAGCTTGGTTACAACAAGAGGAAGGGATTTAGTTGTCAGTGGACTGCTTCCACTGTCACCCAAAGTTTTTGAACTTGTCAATGACTTCTAATAAATGCGGTCCAGGTGACGTATAAGGGAGGATTTCCTAGGTGGTTAACATCCTTACCCATACTTATTACAGATTGACAAAGGCAACACACGGCTCGACACCTGTTGTCCGCATTTCTGTTAAAATAATTCCACACCGAAGAGGTGATTTTTTTTTTGGTCATTTGACCAGGCATGTCAATGGCCATATTCGTCCCACAGACAACAGGTGTCTCCCCGAGTGCCTGACTTAAACAAACCACCTCACCATCAGAATCCTCCTTGTCAATTTCCTCCTCAGCGCCAGCAACACCCATATCCTCATCCTGGTGTACTTCAACAGTGACATCTTCAATTTGACTATCAGGAACTGGACAGCGGGTGCTCCTTCCAGCACTTGCAGGGGGCGTGCAAATGGTGGAAGGCACAACCTCTTCCCGTCCAGTGTTAGGAAGGTCAGGCATCGCAACCGACACAATTGGACTCTCCTTGGGGATTTGTCATTTAGAAGAATGCACAGATCTTTGCTGTGCTTTTGCCAGCTTAAGCCTTTTCATTTTTCTAGCGAGAGGATGAGTGCTTCCATCCTTATGTGAAGCTGACCCACTAGTCATAAGGAACATAGGAGAAGGCCTCAGCCGTTCCTTGCCACTCCGTGTCGTAAATGGCATATTGGCAAGTTTACGCTTCTCATCAGACGCTTTTAGTTTTGATTTTTGGGTTCATTTTACTGAACTTTTGTTTTTTGGATTTTACATACTCTCTACTATGACATTGGGCATCGGCCTTGGCAGATGATGGCATTTCATCATCTCGGCCATGACTAGTGGCATCAGCTTCAGCACGAGGTGGAAGTGGATCTTGATCTTTCCCTACAGTATTTTACCCTCCACATTTTTGTTCTCCATCATTTAATGTGTGGAATTTTATGCCAGTAATATATCAATAGCAATGGCCTACTGTACCGTACTGCTATTTATATACTGGTGGTCAGCAAAATTCTGCACTGTCCTCCTACTATATACTGCGCACAACTACAATGCAGCACAGGTATGGATGGATAGTATACTTGACGACACAGGGGTAGAGCAATGGACTACTTTACCATACTGCTATATATATACTGGTGGTCAGCAAAATTCTGCACTGTCCTCCTACTATAATACTGTGCACAACTACAATGCAGCACAGATATGGATAGTATACTTGACGACACAGAGGTAGAACAATGGACTACTGTACCGAACTGCTATATATATACTGGTGGTCAGCAAATTTCTGCACTGTCCTCCTACTATAATACTGCGCACAACTACAATGCAGCACAGATATGGATAGTATACTTGATGACATAGAGGTAGAGCAATGGACTACTGTACCGTACTGCTATATATATACTGGTGGTTAGCAAAATTCTGCACTGTCCTCCTACTATAATACTGCGCACAACTACAATGCAGCACAGATATGGATAGTATACTTGACGACACAGAGGTAGAGCAATGGACTACTGCACCATACTGCTATATATATACTGGTGGTCAGCAAAATTCTGCACTGTCCTCCTACTATAATACTGCGCACAACTACAATGTAGCACAGATGTGGATAGTATACTTGACGACACAGAGGTAGAGCAATGGATTACTGTACCGTACTGCTATATATATACTGGTGGTCAGCAAAATTCTGCACTGTCCTCCTACTATATACTGCACACAACTAAAATGCAGCACAGGTATGGATGGATAGTATAATTGACAACACAGAGGTAGAGCAATGGACTACTGTACCGTACTGCTATATATATACTGGTGGTCAGCAAAATTCTGCACTGTCCTCCTACTATATACTGCACACAACTAAAATGCAGCACAGGTATGGATGGATAGTATAATTGACAACACAGAGGTAGAGCAATGGACTACTGTACCGTACTGCTATATATATACTGGTGGTCAGCAAAATTCTGCACTGTCCTCCTACTATATACTACAATGCAGCACAGATTTGATTTTTGGGTTCATTTTACTGAACTTTTGTTTTTTGTATTTTACATACTCTCTACTATGACATTGGGCATCGGCCTTGGCAGATGATGTTGATGGCATTTCATCATCTCGGCCATGACTAGTGGCAGCAGCTTCAGCACGAGGTGGAATTGGATCTTGATCTTTCCCTACAGTATTTTACCCTCCACATTTTTGTTCTCCATCATTTAATGTGTGGAATTTTATGCCAGTAATATATCAATACCAATGGCCTACTGTACCGTACTGCTATTTATATACTGGTGGTCAGCAAAATTCTGCACTGTCCTCCTACTATATACTGCGCACAACTACAATGCAGCACAGGTATGGATGGATAGTATACTTGACGACACAGGGGTAGAGCAATGGACTACTGTACCATACTGCTATATATATACTGGTGGTCAGCAAAATTCTGCACTGTCCTCCTACTTTAATACTGTGCACAACTACAATGCAGCACAGATATGGATAGTATACTTGACGACACAGAGGTAGAACAATGGACTACTGTACCGTACTGCTATATATATACTGGTGGTCAGCAAATTTCTGCACTGTCCTCCTACTATAATACTGCGCACAACTACAATGCAGCACAGATATGGATAGTATACTTGATGACACAGAGGTAGAGCAATGGACTACTGTACCGTACTGCTATATATATACTGGTGGTTAGCAAAATTCTGCACTGTCCTCCTACTATAATACTGCGCACATCTACAATGCAGCACAGATATGGATAGTATACTTGACGACACAGAGGTAGAGCAATGGACTACTGCACCATACTGCTATATATATACTGGTGGTCAGCAAAATTCTGCACTGTCCTCCTACTATAATACTGCGCTCAACTACAATGCAGCACAGGTATGGATGGATCGTATAATTAACGACACAGAGGTAGAGCAATCCACTACTGTACCGTACTGCTATATATATACTGGTGGTCAGCAAAATTCTGCACTGTCCTCCTACTATATACTACAATGCAGCACAGATTTGATTTTTGGGTTCATTTTACTGAACTTTTGTTTTTTTGATTTTACATACTCTCTACTATGACATTGGGCATCGGCCTTGGCAGATGATGTTGATGGCATTTCATCATCTCGGCCATGACTAGTGGCAGCAGCTTCAGCACGAGGTGGAAGTGGAACTTGATCTTTCCCTACAGTATTTTACCCTCCACATTTTTGTTCTCCATCATTTAATGTGTGGAATTTTATGCCAGTAATATATCAATAGCAATGGCCTACTGTACTGTACT
Source organism: Pseudophryne corroboree (assembly GCF_028390025.1). Lineage (NCBI taxonomy): Eukaryota > Metazoa > Chordata > Amphibia > Anura > Myobatrachidae > Pseudophryne > Pseudophryne corroboree. Next base: position 433,162,120 of record NC_086448.1, read on the forward strand.
GCTATTTATATACTGGTGGTCAGCAAAATTCTGCACTGTCCTCCTACTATATACTGCGCACAACTACAATGCAGCACAGGTATGGATGGATAGTATACTTGACAACACAGGGGTAGAGCAATGGACTACTGTACCATACTGCTATATATATACTGGTGGTCAGCAAAATTCTGCACTGTCCTCCTACTATAATACTGTGCACAACAACAATGCAGCACAGATATGGATAGTATACTTGACGACACAGAGGTAGAACAATGGACTACTGTACCGTACTGCTATATATATACTGGCGGTCAGCAAATTTCTGCACTGTCCTCCTACTATAATACTGCGCACAACTACAATGCAGCACAGATATGGATAGTATACTTGATGACACAGAGGTAGAGCAATGGACTACTGTACCGTACTGCTATATATATATACTGGTGGTTAGCAAAATTCTGCACTGTCCTCCTACTATAATACTGCGCACAACTACAATGCAGCACAGATATGGATAGTATACTTGACGACACAGAGGTAGAGCAATGGACTACTGCACCATACTGCTATATATATACTGGTGGTCAGCAAAATTCTGCACTGTCCTCCTACTATAATACTGCGCACAACTACAATGCAGCACAGATGTGGATAGTATACTTGACGACACAGAGGTAAAGCAATGGATTACTGTACCGTACTGCTATATATATACTGGTGGTCAGCAAAATTCTGCACTGTCCTCCTACTATATACTGCGCACAACTACAATGCAGCACAGGTATGGATGGATCGTATAATTAACGACACAGAGGTAGAGCAATGGACTACTGTACCGTACTGCTATATATATACTGGTGGTCAGCAAAATTCTGCACTGTCCTCCTACTATATACTGCACACAACTAAAATGCAGCACAAGTATGGATGGATAGTATAATTGACAACACAGAGGTAGAGCAATGGACTACTGTACCGTACTGCTATATATATATACTGGTGGTCAGCAAAATTCTGCACTGTCCTCCTACTATATACTACAATGCAGCACAGATTTGTTTTTTGGGTTCATTTTACTGAACATTTGTTTTTTGGATTTTACATACTCTCTACTATGACATTGGGCATCGGCCTTGGCAGATGATGTTGATGGCATTTCATTATCTCGGCCATGACTAGTGGCAGCAGCTTCAGCACGAGGTGGAAGTGGATCTTGATCTTTCCCTACAGTATTTTACCCTCCACATTTTTGTTCTCCATCATTTAATGTGTGGAATTTTATGCCAGTAATATATCAATAGCAATGGCCTACTGTACCGTACTGCTATTTATATACTGGTGGTCAGCAAAATTATGCACTGTCCTCCTACTATATACTGCGCACAACTACAATGCAGCACAGGTATGGATGGATAGTATACTTGACGACACAGGGGTAGAGCAATGGACTACTGTACCATACTGCTATATATATACTGGTGGTCAGCAAAATTCTGCACTGTCCTCCTACTATAATACTGTGCACAACTACAATGCAGCACAGATATGGATAGTATACTTGACGACACAGAGGTAGAACAATGGACTAATGTACCGTACTGCTATATATATACTTGGGGGTCAGCAAATTTCTGCACTGTCCTCCTACTATAATACTGCGCCCAACTACAATGCAGCACAGATATGGATAGTATACTTGATGACACAGAGGTAGAGCAATGGACTACTGTACCGTACTGCTATTTATATACTGGTGGTCAGCAAAATTCTGCACTGTCCTCCTACTATAATACTGCGCACAACTACAATGCAGCACAGATATGGATAGTATACTTGATGACACAGAGGTAGAGCAATGGACTACTGCACCATACTGCTATATATATACTGGTGGTCAGCAAAATTCTGCGCTGTCCTCCTATTATAATACTGCGCACAACTACAATGCAGCACAGATGTGGATAGTATACTTGACGACACAGAGGTAGAGCAATGGATTACTGTACCGTACTGCTATATATATACTGGTGGTCAGCAAAATTCTGCACTGTCCTCCTACTATATACTGCGCACAACTACAATGCAGCACAGGTATGGATGGATCGTATAATTAACGACACAGAGGTAGAGCAATGGACTACTGTACCGTACTGCTATATATATACTGGTGGTCAGCAAAATTCTGCACTGTCCTCCTACTATATACTGCACACAACTAAAATGCAGCACAGGTATGGATGGATCGTATAATTGACAACACAGAGGTAGCGCAATGGACTACTGTACCGTACTGCTATATATATACTGGTGGTCAGCAAAATTCTGCACTGTCCTCCTACTATATACTACAATGCAGCATAGATATGGAGCGTTTTTCAGGCAGAGAACGTAGATATTTGCAGCACACTGAGCACAGATATTTGCAGCACACTGAGCACAGATATTTGCAGCACACTGAACACAGAAACTGAGATAATGCAGCCACGTCCTCTCGCTATCATCTCCAATGCACAAGTGAAAATGGCGGTGATGAGTGGCTCCTTATATAGAGTACGAATCTCGCGAGAATCCGACAGCGGGATGATGACGTTCAGAGGCGTTCTGGTTAACCGAGCAAGGCGGGAAGATCCGAGGCTGCCTCGGAACCGTGTAAAATGGGTGAAGTTCAGGATGGTTTGGATCTCAAGGAACCGAACATGGTACACCTCATATTATTATAATATTATGCAGCACAGGTGAGCGTACCCCTACATTACACACATGGCAAAGCCTGTAAAAGTAATTTGGATAATAATAACCCTTTTATTTGGAGTTATTATAATAATATGCAGCACATGCGAGTGTACCCCTACATTACACACATGGCAAAGCCTGTAAAAGTAATTTGGATAATAATAACCCTTTTATTTGGAGTTATTATAATAATATGCAGCACAGGTGAGCGTACCCCTACATTACACACACGGCAAAGCCTATAAAAGTATTTTGGATTATAATAACCCTTTTATTTGGAGTTAGCATAATAATATGCAGCACAGGTGAGCGTACCCCTAAACCACACAGGGCAGACCCTGTAAAAACTATTTGGAGTACATAATATACAGCACAGGACACCACTACTGAACTTATGGCAGCACAAGACACCACCACTGGATGGATGTAGCACAAGACAGCACCATTGGACTGGACTTATACGGTAGTACCAGTGGACTTATACGGCAGTACCCCTGAACTTATACGGCTGCACCACTGGACTGGACTGGACTTCTGAACTTACATGGCTGCACCACTAGACTGGACTTATATGGCAGTACCCCTGGACTTTCACGGCAGCAGCACTGGACTTATGGCAGCACAGGACACCACCACTGGACTGATGCAGCACAACACAGCACCACTGCACTGGACTTATACAGCAGCAGCACTGGACTTATGGCAGCACAGGAGACCACCACTGGACTTATGGCAGTACAGGACACCACCACTGGACTGATGTAGCACAACACAGCACCACTGTACTGGACTTCTACAGCAGCAGCACTGGACTTATGGCAGCACCGGACATCACCACTGTGACTGGACTGATTCAGCACAAGACATCACCACTGGAATGATGCAGCACAAGACAGCACTGGAATGACACATAATAGCATGTCGCCACACCACTTTCCCACACTGACACTGAGGAGACATATCCTTTCGCTACACTCTCCAGGACTGGAGTGAAAATGGCGGCGACGCGCTGCTCCTTATATAAAATCCAAAACCTGTGAGAATCCGACAGCGGGATGATGAAGTTTTGCCTCGCTCTGGTTTCCGAGTCTGGCGGGAAGTCCCGAGCCTGACTCGGATCTGGGCTCGGGACGTGATGTTCGGTAGGGTTCGGTTCTCAGAGAATCAAACCCGCTCATCTCTAATTTTAACAAATGAAATTAATATGATGTGTAAACTACATGAATTAAAAATGTTTTGATTCTTAAATGTCTGAAAAGGAGTAAAAATAAAAAATACAATTAGATAAGGTCTGTGAATTTTGGATAAGTTACTAGCTACAGATCATACGACAGAGCAGTAAAATATCACTATACATACACTGGTAGCATTTATCCTATCATCTAAATGGAGTATATGTATATTATTTTATTGTTACATGATTTATAAACTCACAGCACTTTTGAGTATGCACACAAATTTGAGAATGCTAGGTCTAGATCAGATCATTTGTAAACAGACTGTGTCTTGAACTCTATGGTTTAGAAAATTATGGTTATAAATACAGTTTTATACAGTCTGAGTTTTTCTTCAAATAAACCAGATAGCAAAGAAAACAAACTTTTAATGCATGGATATAGAATGAGAATTAAGTGACAATCTTGGTGGTCTGAGTACTTCTTCAGTTTTTAAAACTAAACAAAATCCTAATTGTCTGAGAAGCTCACATTTACATGCATTCCAATAAGAATAGCTTGTCCCATTATTTAAAGTGACATAGCTGGCATATTTACAGATTTCCAAAACACAATCTCTCTATGATAAACAAATGATGCAAATAAAATAAAACCACAAAATTAATAAAACACACAAACTGATAAAATAACCTACCGTATATACTCGAGTATAAGTCGACCTAAATATAAGCCGAGGCACCTAATTTTACCACAAAAACCTGGGAAAACTCATTGACTCGAGTATAAGCCTAGGGTGGGAAATGCAGCTCTAGCCGTACACAGCCCTCAGTGCCAGATATGCCCTCATACTGCCAGATATGCCCCACAGTGCCAGATATGCCCTCATGCTGCCAGATATGCCCCACAGTGCCAGATGTGCCAGATATGTCCTCATGCTACCAGATATGCCAGATGTACCCTCATACTGCCAGATATGCCAGATGTGCCCTCATGCTGCCAGATATGCCCCACTGTGCCAGATGTGCCCTCATGCTGCCAAATATGCCCCACAGTGCCAGATGTGTCAGATATGCCCTCATGCTGCCAGATATGCCAGATGTGCCCTCATGCTGCCAGATATGCCAGATGTGCCCTCATGCTGCCAGATATGCCCCACTGTGCCAGATGTGCCCTCATGCTGCCAGATATGCCCCACAGTGCCAGGAAGGGTACTTACCCTCCATCGCTCCCGCGTTGTCTTCTGAAGGAGGGACACAGAGGGCACAGCGCGCGGCTCTCCTGTGTCCCTCCTGCGTCTCCGTCTCCGGCGGCGTGTGTGTATTAAATGAAGTGCTGGTTCGTGAGCCAATCAGAGCTCACGAACGGGCAGTTCATTTAACACACACACAAACGCCGACGGAGACGCTGGAGGGACACAGGAGAGCCGCGCGCTGTGCCCTCCGTGTCCCTCCTTCCACTGACTCGGGTATAAGCTGAGGGGGCTTTTTCAGCACAAAAAAACGTGCTGAAAAAGTCGGCTTATACTCAAGTATATACGGTACTCAAAAAATGTTTAGCTATGGGAATAACCGAGACTTGCACTCAATATAGGGACTTATGGACATGTGCTTGGGTTCTGTTGGAGGAGTCAACACAGGCTATTTAGTAAGGGTGTGGGGGGGGGGTGCATTTCAACTTTGTTCTTCACCAAAATATTAAAATGTTATGGAGATGTATACACTTCAACTGTCCCTACAATATATATAGCCATGACTACTGTTCAACAGTGCATACAACATATTTAGTCAACATTATATGTATGCAGAGGCGGATTGACCATTGGGTTTACAGGGAAGATTCCCGGTGGGCCGACACACCCGTGAGGCCTGTTTTGTTTGAGGACATGTGGTCCTTTTTATAGACATAATGAATAAGATGCAAAATAATTTGCATATATGAAAATTACTTTGCCACTTAGCCTGTGATTGCAGATGATCTAGTGTATGCTCTGTCTGCATGCTTGGCTGACATATAAGATTGAGTGAATAGTGATTGGGATACTCGGTTGGTGTAATAAGCAAGAAAATATATCTTTCTAAAGAATTATATAGTTTCCTAAATTCTGAAGGTGTATCATATAATGTGCTCATAATATTTAATTTTATTTCTTTCTAACTTCCCCCTTGATGCTGGACATGCCCACTACCTGGAAAGTCTTGGGGGAAGGGTGCTGCTGCTATGTCCCATGGCTAGACCTTACACCTCTGGTGCTGCCCATGTGGGGCCACTAGTACAAATTTTTCCAGGGCCGCTTTTTGTTCCCAATCTGCCCCTGTATGTATGTGTTGGTCTGTAAGTGCCTACAAATTATACAATGAGCCTGCCTTGTCATTACAAAACTAGTAAATACAAGTGTTTCTCCCATGCTAGAGACAGCAATTTAGCAGTTTTGCTTAATATTTTAATCTGTATTAGAGGGCTAGGACTTATTCAGAGGTGGACAGAGACGAGGCAGCAGCTGCGTGTTTTCACAGTTGCCCATCTCCTACTTTATGCAATAAACACTACAAAGCCTTTCCCAGGTGTATGTCTGTGCAGATGAATGTGCTAGGACTTTCAGCATATGTAGGAGCTGTAATAATGCAACACCATCAGTCACACCTATGGAAAGTGCAAATTTTCCATCTGATTATGACCTCCAATGTTAACGATTGAGCACCTTTATCTGCAAACACTTCAGCGAAACGCCTGCTTCACGCCCATAACATGCCCGTAAAATGGACCATCTCCATGTGTCTCTTTAGCTACCTTCGAGTCACCACCCAGGACAACACAGCACTTTTTATGAATACACACTGTGTAACACATGCACCCTATGAATTTGTAAGGAGTTTAACATGCACGAATTAGCGAAGAATGTGTGAACATCGCCCTCTGGATCAGGCCTCTAGAGACATTATATTGACTATTTTTACTGATATTTTGGGACCCTATAGCAATGTTAAGTGACTCCTATACCAACTGCTATATTGTTGTGTCCAGACAGTGCAAAGCATCAGTTGCAAGTAATGTGCTATCTTCTCCAGTGATATACAGATGTAGCCACCTTTATCTTGACTGGCTGAGGCGTTTGTCCCGATCAAGCATACGCAGTGTACCGGGGCGTAGGGAGGCGCGCCTAGTCACAGAGAGGCGCATCTAACCGCACAGAGGCAGACAGAGCGTTTGGCGTTACCTTTACGTGTAATACCTGCGATCATCCACCAGATGTCGCTTTTTACAATCACCACTGCACATGCGTAGGGTCTCCCGTAAAATACAATACTGAAATATATAGTAAGGACTACTTTACTAGTGCGTCTCGTTACGCTGCATACAGTATGTACAGCGTCTCATTATGCTGCATTATTTAATACAGTACAGACGCAAATAGAACAGCATATATGGTCCATTTACAGTACTTTAGGAATATGTAAGCGTCCAAGTCCCGCAGACAAAGCAACATAAAACCAGTAGTGTACACTGACGCAAATGGATGTGTTAGAATTTCATTATTGCCTAATGATATTAGGAATATTGTACAGTATGTTAGCATTCTAATCCCGTAGCCATTATGGCATAATCAAAACCAATGGATTTATTCATCTGTCTGCGGTGAAGTGGTGAAGTGTTCCGCTTCCTATACTCAGAGTCCCGGGTTCGATTCCTAAAGTACGAATGCATGTTAGTTTTTTCCAGACACTTTATTATAATTTTTATTCACATAAACCAGGGCAAAGCTGCAGGAGCAGATGTACTGTTAAGGTTGTATGCACCATACAGTACACATACAATTCTGTAGCAGGGCAGACTCAATTGAAATGGCTACCGCCTGTGACTCCTTGCCCCATGGAGGCCCTCAGCTATGGAGCGAGTGACGGCATAGGTTTTACGGGCAACGGGGCAGTGCTGAAGGAGCGTCAGAATCCCTTAGCTATAAAAATACACAGGGGCGATAGGGATAAGCGAGGTCTATGCACATTACGGTACACCGGACTCTATTGCATAGCACACTGGCAAAATGGCCGCCGCCCCTGAACCCCCACCACGTGGCAGGAGCGCTCGGATATGGAGTGAGAGATAGCATAAGTTTTGCAGGCTACGGGGCAATGCTGAAGGAGTGTCACAATCCCCTAGCTAAAATACACAGGGGCGATAGGGATAAGCGAGGTCTATGCACATTACATTACACTGTGCTCGATTGCATAGCAAACTGACAAAATGGCCACGACCGTGAACCCCCACCACGTGGCAGGAGCGCTCGGATATGGAGTGAGAGATGGCATAAGTTTTGCACGCCACGGGGCAATGCTGAAGGAGCGTCACAATCCCCTAGCTAAAATAACAGTACACAGAGGCAATGAGGTCCTGTAGAATGATCAAATAATAAATGCTGTATAATGTACAGTATACAGTCCCAGAACAAGGAGTTTAAGCAACAGTGTGGTTTATTAATGTCAGGGTTGTGGTACAATACAGTAAGTCAGTGGCCAAGTCCCCTAGCCATTAAGGCTTAATATAAAGCCAATGGCAAGGGATCACTGCTTACTGTAAATTTAGACATGAGCTTATGTACAGTATCTGTCATGAGGTGTTTTTTTCACTGACACTATTATTTTTTCCTATTGTAATATACAGAGCCGGCAAACTAGCCAAATGGGGAATAATCAGCTTCTGCTGAATAAAATGAGATGCTACATGCCTATATTCTGTGTGTGACTGCGGCTCTATGAAATGAAATATGAAAATTGAAATATGAAATGCATTACTAATGTGCGGCATTATGTGTATAAGGTGTACTACAATATTTTCTGGCATAACATAACGAAAGGGCACTACTGCATTGTCTAATGTAAATAAAGATCAATGTGGTGGGGTGTAATGTGAATAAGGGGCAATACTGTGAGGATTAATGTGGTACTATCATATGATGTAACGAGAATAAGAGACACTATTGCATGATATAATGTGAATAAAGTTGCAGTACTGTGTTGTGTCATTTCAACTGGGGGAATTATTGTGTTGCCATGACCCTTCCCAGCAAGAACATGCACTGTTTTGGGCTGGCACTAAATGTGCACACTGTTCCTATTTAAAATATAGGGGGTAGGAGCGCCAAAATGGGTGATGGTGCTGGGAAAGGGGTGCAGGGTTAGAGGCAGAACTAGCATCTGTGCAAGGGGGCATCAGCCAAAATCTAGCCTAGGGCATTATGTTGGCCAGGTATGGCTCTGGTAATACTGTATACTGTACTGTTACTGTACTTTGCATTCAATAGAGATACTGTTTGCACACAGGTTGTACATGAATCATTGGCAATGTTGCAGGAGTGTCTCATTAGGCTATCTAAAATATACCACGACTATGGGTGGGGATACAGTAGGTAAGTTCTGTCACCATAAGCTGTCTTCTGTGTATAGCAGATTTCCATCTGGGGTGCATTTGTGTGTTTGTAATAAGAAAAAATTTTTTACTGTACATTTAGTGTATACAGTATTTCTCCCCCATAACGACACATCATACTGTACTGTACCATACCATAATGTATAATGGAATATTTATTGGAAAAGCATCAATATTAATGTAAAAAAAAGTATTTATTACAACATCCAATTCCATGTACTGTACTGATTAAAAATGTACAGTACTCTTATTCAGGACTTATAAAACTGAAAATAACTGTTCATACACATCAATAACATTACTACTGTATAATATTCTACATTAGCTTATGCAATAATCAGACAAAGGCAATTTTATAAACATTTTTACTAATGCACCAATTTTAAATTTTAAACAGAAAATACAGTACAGAACTACATATTTGTGGCTTGACCATTTCTTTCGACTATAACAGGTAATACTTTATACAGGCGATTTATATAATTATTACAATGTTCAGGTGTGAGTACTTCTAGCCAAAATTTCTTTATCCCATCCAACAGCTGTTGTTTTGTTGTTGGCTTCACAACACTCCTAATGTACCTCTTCAATTAAGCCCACACTAATTCAATTGGATTCATGTCTGGTGATCTAAAAAAAAAAAGAGTATAGAAAAAAATGTTAGTCAATTAATGACATTAAATAGAGAAAATTAAACATACAGTATTGTACTGTTTATTAAACCAAAAAATAAATTTTCAGTACTAGAGTGCTATCCAAAATTTTACTTGTACACTGTTGAAAGAATACTCACTCTGGTGGTGTGCGTTCCCAATTCATACCTTTCTCTTCCATAAATTTGGCTGACGCGGAGTGTTTAGGATCATTGTCTTGGAATATCCTATGGTGAGTTGGGTAATATTAATTCACAAATGGCACCATACATCCCTCTACTATTGTTTCTTGGAAACATTTCTTATCCATGATCCCTACAGAAATAAAAAAAATGTTGTTCATTAATAAGCAACTCATTTTATTGTGCAGTTACATGTACTCTACAGTACAGCATGTATTTTTACAGAACACAGGCACAGAATAAAGTATAGTACCTTCGAAAAATAATAGGGGACCAGCTCCTAATCGTGATATGCCTTCCCATACATGGACTTTCAATGGATGCTTTGGGCGTGGTTTTAATGAGATATGTTTACGTTTCCGGAATGACATTCTGGAGAACCGCTCAAGGGCAACAGACGATTCATCTGTGAAAATGACATCATGAAATGTTTCACCACTCTCAATCCATCGCCGTGCCTGTTCAACTCTCTTTTCTTTATTCACATCTCTTATCATGGGAGATATCCTGTGAAGAGCCAAAAATAATGAATCAGATACAATAATGAAAGAGATTACTGTATATACAGTAGACTGTATGTGCAGTATACTGTATTATATACCTACTGTATACATTAAACTGTATATACATTACAGTATATACACAGTACTATATATATATATATATATATACACACACAAACAAACACAGTATACAGTATGTAATCATCACAATAAGCCGGCAATGCTTCATTGCTGTCTCTGAGTGCCTACAGGTATCTCTTTTGGAATATATATATATATATATATATATACACACACACATACTGTATATAGTATAAAGTACACACTCTGTATAATGATTTACGTCAATGTTATATCACTTATCAAGTTATTATTATCAGGGAATAAGTGTGCATTTACTGTATGGTTTATACTGCTTTCAGTATTTTACCTTGTTGCGCCAAAGGTCCATCCCATTTTCCGTCGCATCCTTCTGACGCTGGTGGCCGATATGCCCAGGTCATACTTGGAATGGAGAATTCATTTTATTTGCAAAGCAGTATGCTCATCATCCTCACGAGTTAGTTCCTCCACAATTTGTTGCACTCTCCTACAATACAGTATGAAAAATATGAATTAATGAACAGCACAACCACAGTTAGATGAAGTGTTATTTTTTTATTTCCAAAAAATTGTCTATTGTATACAGCAAGTCATTTAAGCATTACAGTACTGTACAGTACATACCATGTGCATTTTGTAGGAAATACAAATCTGGGCGTTGTTATCTCGAAAGCATGATAGCACACCATTTCTAAAGTGACTATAATGCCAATTTCCTTGAGCCATGCATGGATCTCTTTGATGGTTTTATTTTCTTTTTTCATGTTGGTGATTATCTTGCTCATAGTTTTGTTGATAGTTACTGGCATGTTGTCCAGTATAATGGCAGCATACTGTACAGCCAATGAAATTCAACATTGACAGCATCTTTATGACATCACAATCAATGGAATTGTTCATTCTAGTACCCTGCACCTAATCACTCAGGAGGGCATAGTGTACTGTACTGTCTTCAAAACTTAAGGGGCACATTTCTAAATGTGACATACAGTACACTTACAGTATCGCTACACTACAGTAGGTCCAGGGTATTAGACAGAACACTACCTTTATAGACATTGTGACACACATTAGCATTGCCCTTATAAACATTATGACACACATCAACATGTGGCCCTCCCAACCTTAACCATCTCAGTACTTTTCATTACAGTATAAATTGATTTCATGACAGATGATGCAGCACTCACCTGAATTCAACTTATTCACGTCATGTCACAGTAGTGCAGTTTATTCACGTCACGTCACAGTACTGTCCTTGATTCATGTTGTGTCACACAGTAGAGCACCTTATTCACGTTACTGTACTGTACGTCACAGTTGTCTATCCACATTACATCACAAAGTAGAGATCTGCCACAGTCATGAACCTTATAACACATTATGCAATAGTAATGCATGTCAGAACACATTAGGCCACTGTAACATCCCTTAGAATAATTTCTGCAACAGTAACGTACCTTAGAATACTGTACTATCTGAAACACAAATCTCCCTTATAACAAAAAAATATTGATTGGCACTTTGGGAATAAAACCCGGGACTCTCAGCGTGGGAGGCAGGAGATTTCAATTACAGCTGCACGTTACACTGAATGATAATGTACAATATACTGCACAATACGCTGCAGGTACACTGCATGACACACTGCAATTACACCACACGAAGCACTGCACGACACTGCATATGCACTGCACTATGTGATACAGTACACTGCACAATACACTGCATGATACACTGCACAATACGCTGCAGGTACACTGCATGACACACTGCAATTACACCACACGATGCACTGCACGACACTGCATACTGTATGCACTGCACTATGTGATACAGTACACTGCACAATACACTGCGTGATATGACAAACTGCACATTACACTGCACGATACACTGCACATTTCCCTGCAAAATATGATACAATGCATGTACTGTACACTGCACAAAACACTGCAATTACCACATGTGTATACAGTACACTGCACGATGTGATTCACTATGCATTACACTCACTGCACAATACCATATACTGAATGTACACTGCATGACACGCTGCAATTACACAGCATGATACACTGTGATGCACTGCATATACTGTACACTGCATGATACACTGCACAATCGTAGACCACGTGGATTGTAAAGAACTATTTATACAAGTTAAAAAAATAATAATTGTTTTTGTAAAACTCATGTCGATCTTTTTCCATGTCAACTTAACGGCCATGTCAACCTACAGTATATCTGGTGTCAACCAATTTCAAATGTGACACCATCTAGGTCAACACCAATTGGTTGACACCAGATATAGGTTGACATGGTGTGTCGACCTAGATGGTGCCGCTTTTGACATGGATAGTAAATGTAAAAAAATTTGGAAAAGTGTAAAAAAAAACAAATTGACCTTTTGACGCTGGTTAATGTTTGGGCCTTGTTTAACCATTTGTTTACCACAGATACAGTGCTGTATAGACCGGATACCTGCTGCTACAGCAGCCCGTGCTACAATGTACTGTACCTGTAACTACAGTAACTTAAAGTACAGTAATCTACAGTAATGTATTGTACTTACAATCCCTTATGGCCTGCAGGCGCCTTGGAGTCCTCCGGACGAGGTCACTCCACCTCCTTTGGAGTGACCTCACGGACCTCCTCCGGTTGTATTTCCAGAGGATCTCCCTGCTGGCCGTCCTATAAGCTCTCGCCTTAGCGTGACTAAATGTTCGTCTAGGCGGAGAAACAGTCAAGATAAAGGTGGCTACATCTGTATGCTGTCTCACGTTCCCTATCCTTGTGAACTAGCCATCATCATTATCAGCGATTACTATTTGCACCAGTTCTATCCTTAGTGCAAGAGACCTATCTGAAATCAGACTGATCTTTGTTTATGTTCATCTCTGTATATCCTGGAATTTGTCCCGCACACCCACAACATATCCTCAGAACACTTTGCTTACATGCTGCAGCCTAATTGCTGCTAAGGTTGCCACCCATCTAGGATTCTTACGGACAGTCCAGAAACCGCAAGATTTGTTCCCAGATAGTTATTGTATGAAAAGCACTGCTCTTTCATTTCTGCCTCTGGTATCTCTGTGGCCTGTCTCCTCTGACTCCAGTTAATTTGTCTCAGCCAACCTGCGGATAATATAGCAAAGGTGTCCTCAATGTTGGTGTCACCAACCCCAGTGGTAGAGTTTTGGGAGCAGGGCTGGTGTCTGCCACACTTTGCAAAGTTTGTGAGAATGACAGGCCTCGCTGTAGGGCAAGTGGCTGCAGTTGGCACAGTATTGCATGTTTCTGTGTTATGGGTGTTGATGCTCCTTCTGTTTTGAAATGTGTTGTAGGCACCTTGGTAGATCGTGTTACAGTGAATGGTCTGGATATCGTCATTGATTCTGTCATTCCAGACTCGGGGCAGGAACTTTCTGGTCCTACTGGTGAATCAACCACTAATCGAGTGGTGGTTTAAGCTTGCCTCTTCATTGAAAGTTCTGGGAGCATATGGGTGCTTGCAGTAAGGGTTGTGATCATGGTGATTTGTCTAATAGTTCATCTTTTCATCGACAAGCTTCTGTAGACCTGGTGCAGTGGCGGCAAAAGTTTCATAATGAGGCAAGGTGGCTCGGCATGCCTGCGGCTCTAGCATATCCTTTACTGAAGCACAGGCCAATGTATTTTTTTGTGTGAAAACAGTCTTATGATTATGGAGCCGATTCATAAGGGTCATTATGTTAATGTATTTGCACTTACGAGTAATGCCAGAAAACTGTTGTCTGCAGCCAAAAAAAAGGTGTGGTTTTCCTTAGGATTCCTGGAAATCCTACCATAATAGGTTTACTGGCATGCACGTGACATCTGCTTGTTTTTTACAGACTCAACCTATAGAGAAAATTAATGTATTTCTTTTATTTTCATTTAATTCATAACTTTTTTTAATTCTGCATGGGGGTCCTATAGGGCATTCCTATGATGAAGATTTTCATAGGAAACAGCATGGCTGAGACATTATGGATTTTGTAATTAAGAAATCAAAATCTGTCTGGACATTATGCAGCACCAGCAAGTCACATTAGAATCCACTGCCCTGTGGCATGTGTCCGTAGCCTTACGTGATAAGTGTTTTACCTCAAATAATGGCCAATGCACACTTGGAACAAGGTGCAGATTTGCAGATTTTGACACCTCTGTATCTGCTGTAGGGGACTTCATTCAATTAAGGACTGCTGTCGCTTGACTAGTTGGGTGATGGACCCCTCTAATGGTCATAAAGGTGGTGTTAGAGGTCACAATTAGAGACACAACACCTATGTCTTTGTGGCTTGGTGCAAATCTGCACCATGCAGTCACTGCCTACAGTTATGATTTACATGCTTACAATTAAGAATGTACATTCTGCCACAGAATTTTCTGCTTCAGAAGGTACTCAAGGAGATGCAATTGGGCTGTATGGTTGGACATTTTGTGATGCTATCTTTCACAGATTTTGTATTTTCCCCAGTTAGAGTGGTCCCTAAAAACACCTCTGGTGAATTTCAGCTTTTTCAGCACCGGTCTTACTCAGAAGGGTCATTGGTTAATTAGAGCTTTTGCAATGTGTCTTATCAATACTTTGAGGATGCTCTAGGTACAGTCCAATCCTTTGGTTTGGGCACCCTTATGGATAAAATAGATATTAATTCAGACTTTTATTTTTTTCCTCTGCATCCTGATGCATTTAGGTGTATGGGCTTACAGTTGGCTGATGCTTTAAATGTGGATAGATGGTTCTCCATAGGTTGCTTGGTGGCCTCTGTGTATGTTAAAATGTTCAGTACCTTTTTGTAGTGGTTAATCTTTGTTGGAACAAAAGTATTCAGCATAGTACTTTATCTGGATGATTTTTGTGGGTCTGCCAAATCACCACATTGTGCACAGCTTCTCTTTGATATTCATGCATTCCATGGAATTTGATGTACCCAACACTCAAAAAAATGGAAGGTCTGACATGTGTTTTGTCTTTTTTGGGGTGGTATTGAAATCAATACTCTGAAGGCTGTTGTCAGTTTGCTGGAAGAAAAGGTGGTTAGGCTTCAGGATGTGATTGTGCGTGCTCTGGCAGGCAAAGTCACCTTGCACTAAGCACAATTCTTACTGGGTCTTTTGAATTTTGCATGTCAGTGATACCCATGGACAAAGTTTTTTGCAGGAAGTAGGAGCTGGCGCTGTGCGGTGTTCGCAAGCCATACTATTCTGTTTGAAATTCTGATGAGATTCACAGAGATCTTGTAGTGGGATATTATTATGTACCAGTTTAATGAGATTCAAATTTTGACCCCCACGCTAGAATCTAGCTTCTATATCCAGTTGCTCAATGTTATAGCTAGCTCTACTGGCTTCTACTAGGGTGGTAGTTGGTGTGCTTCCCTGTTGCCTTAAGAGTGATTTGTCAAAGGGCTGACTAGGAATTTATTTTGAAACTTTTTCCTATTGCAGCATGTTTTCCCTGGAACTATGGAGCAGTGATTGAGGGACAGAGGTGTTACTTTCTAGTGTGATAATTTAGGGGGCAATCATATGATAAAAAAAGAGCAAGCATCCTCTCTCCCAACCATTCAGTTGCTTTCCCAGATTGTTTTCAGAAGTCTTATTTGTAATACATTATGCGCTAGGCATATAACATACACATACCTCCCAACTGTCACGATTTTCGTGGGACAGTCCCATTTTTTGGGGACTGTCCCACTGTCCCACCTGCAGGCCACAGTGTCCTGGAGTGGGGGGCATATGGGAGGCTCTGCTTCTCGCTGCCCTGCTTAGCAGAGCAGCGGTGAACAGACGCTGAGCGCAGGTGACATAGGGAGAGGGGGCATGACAGCAGCTCAGAGAGCGATGGGCATACCCCCTCAGTGATGAAAACGGGGGACGTGGCTCGTGATCGCGGGTCTCCCACAAAGCCATGTCCCTTTTTGTCAAGCCACACCCCCTTTTGGAAAGCAGATGTCCCTCTTCCCCTGCAGCTAATGTTGGGAGGTATGCATACATACAGTATATCATGGTAATGTGGATTTGTTTTCTTGGTTTGCCTGGGAAAGGTATTTGGGAGCTTGCACCAAATGCTAATTTAGTTGTAAGTTGTGCCCCTCATACTGTATGTCTGGCAGGTTATCAGGCCAGCATAGTGGCCTTATCTCATTGTGCTCTTTCTCCAGAACTTATCGGCAGCCTGAACTGAGTGGCAGCAGTACTTCAAATTAGAGATGAGCGGATTCGGTTTTACTCGGTTTTACTCGGTTCTCAAAACGACATCTTATTGGCTCACGGATGTCACGTGTTTTGGATAGCCAATAAGATTCAGTTTTGAGAACCGAGTAAAACCGAGTAAAACCAAATCCGCTCATCTCTACTTCAAATGTTGTTTTTTTTACATGTTACCAGTGGCTGCTGGTGTCTGCAGCCGCTGGATGGGGAATGCTGCCGGGCTGACAGATCAGCAGTGATCGGCAGCACGGCAGGCACTGGAGGGAACCAGGAAACAGGGAACCAGGGGAGGGAACCAGGAAGCAGAGGGACTGGAGGTCTCTCTGAGAGCAGCAATTGCAGGAAGCTTTGCTTCCTGCTGCTGCACAGTGAACTTTCTGACTGGTTGCATCTGATGTGACCATGTCAGGGAAAGCCCAGCCTGGTGTGGTCACATCTGATGCAACCATGCCAGACAAGTGGTTAAGATGACAAGTCCAGGTCATTTGTGGGCAAGTTGTTGGTGAGCATTTCTTATTTTCTATGTAGGGTGATTTTGATTTCAGTAAAAGTTTCTACTCATGAAAGCCTTAAAGGGTTGAGCTTGCATTGCTGCTTTCCCTCCTGATTCTAGGCATCACATTGACTCATGCATGCTTCCACGTTTATTAGAGGTTTTGGATTAAATTTTACTTTCTCCTTATGAGACATTGCTTTGCAGGTCACCTTTTGCATAGGTGAACATGTTGTATCTGCTCAGGCAGTGCCTTCCTCTTTGCTTGCTTCTCATATTTTGGTGACTGATCGCTTAGTTTTATGTTGAGTACAGCTTATAAAGACCGAAAAAGAAGGGGACTGGACTGCATACCCTATATTAAACATAATAAAAGGTGTTATTTGCTTAGGCTTCTAATACCATACAGGACAAAGAAAATCTTACTGTTTAAGCACTAAGAACAGTGATAGTAAAAATTATTTTGCTAAACTCTTACAATTAACATGGAGTATAACTGAAGATCTTACCACATATTTGGTAAATGCATGGGTTCATACTCTGTTACCTTTCTTTCTCCTCTCTACTCTTCTGCTGTGCTCTCATTGGCAAAAGGACTACAACTCCTAGAGGGATCCCGGCCAAAAGTAGATATAGAATAACAATAAATGGAATCAGTATGTGTGATGGACAGGATGATGGCAGTCACAACATTGACGCTGGCATAACGATGGTCACAATCCTGACAGAGACAGAGTGAGTTTTCTAATTTCTCCCTACCCCCTAACCCTAGCCTTCCCTTACTGCAGCCTAACCCTAACTTCCCCTTTAGTGCCTAACCCTAAACTCCCCCCTTAGTCCCTAAACCTAACCCCCCCTTTTCGCAGCCTAACCCTGCCCATAAACCTAGCCCCTCCCGGTGGTGCCTAACCCTAACCTACCCCCAGACTAACCCTACCCCTCCAGGGGGCATGTAAACCTAACCCCACCCTCGCAGCCAAACCATAACCCTCCCAGTTATACTCACCTTTGGGATTCCATCATCTGAATGTTGACCAGTTCGGGATTCTGGTGTCAGTGTTCTGATGGGTATCAGGATTCTGGCATTGGTATTCCAACAGCCAGAATCCCGACAGCCGGTGTCTTGAACATATATCCTATATATGCTAACCATCGGATTAGCCTACAAGTCTGAATTAGACCCACAGTTCATGTTTATATTCCTTACGTATTTCTAGAACAGTAGTCTATAATAATATTTTTTTAGACATAACAATATACTGAAATTACAGTTGTTTACCGATTACTATTTTTCCGAAAATCATAATATTTAGAATAAAAGAAATATTTCAGAAAATATATGGTGTTTTGAAAACCTTATGGGCGCTTCATTAAATAGTTGCTGCCTTCTAGCCTCACTGTAGAACCTATCTCGAAAGGTCCGAATTGAAATAAAGTAAAGAAGTGAATCGTGAGGAAGCTGGCGCTACTATTATAGGAGGTGAGGTGAAAAAAAAGTTGATGATACTTAGCTAATGAACACATAGGGGGTTCTTAGTCCTGCAATGGTCCACTCCAAATCATTAATAGACGTATGGAAAATAAATCAGAATACACCACAATGTGTAGTAATGTCTTATTTAAAAAGATATATAATCTATAAATAAAATGGGTAAAAATAATACCCTGTAACAGGGGTGTTTCAATGATATATGAGCGTACTTCACTTACAATGTAAGTAGGTTAACATTCTGCAGGGTGACTACACTCGAAATGCGTCAGCAGACGAGGTATTGTCCTGGTGATTTGGTGCCATTCCTTCAGAAGTAGATAGGACCCCTATTTAAATTCACCATTGGCATTTGGGAGTATTTATTCCGGATTTCTACTCCCATTTTTTTCAATTGGCTCTTTACCCTGCCCAAGGAGGTGCACCCCCACCACCCAATACTTTTAGTGTTTTATGTTTTGGATATTTTAATTGTGTTAATACATTTTTTTGAACTATATGCACCACCTCCTAAATTTTCTGGCGATTGGAAAAGATACCTTTATGAGTGGAACAATGCTACTCTAATTGTGAGTAATAGGTACGAATTCATCGGCTTATACCTTTATATGTGACTACACACCTAGACTCTTGTAAGTTAGGTGTGTAAATTGTTGGAAACTTTGAACCATCTTTCTGTTGTTTGAAAAATATATTTTTTGCTTATAAAGATTCCTTTACATGGGCATCTTACTTGCTTTGATTGTAAGTAAGGTATGCTAATCTTACTATCCATTTATACCTGAGACACGATAACACCTAGAGAGGTTGTTATCCATAATACAGCTACAAATTGGTCTATTTTTTTCATGTTTTTCATATATCCATGACTGGTTCACGATAAGCTTTGAGGATTAAAAAATCTCGGATTCGTTGAAAATACAATTAAAGATACCTTTATATGCAGATACTGGCACCCCCCACTGTGAGTTCTTGGTACGATCCCATAAAGTTTGAAAGATACCTTGATGTGCATTAACACACCTTTTTATTCATGGAATTAAGTGTATTTTATGGTATTGTCATCTGTTCATTTATTATCATAATTCATCTATAAAATAAACCCTTACATGAGGAGTTAACCTACTTACATTGTAAGTGAGGTACGCTCATATATCATTGTAACACCCCTGTTACAGGAGATCATTTATACCCATTTCACTTATAGATTATATATCTTTTTAAATAAGACATTACTACACATTGTAGTGTATTCTGCTTTATTTTCCGTACGTCTGTGAATGATTTGGAGTGTACCATTGGAGAACTAAGAACCCCCTAAGTGTTCATTAGCTAAGTATCATCAACTTGGTTTTTTCAACTTACCTCCCATAATAGTAGTGCCAGCTTCCTCACGATTCACTTCTTTACTTTAAATATCTCAGAAAACCTGGCACCAGTCCCTCTCAAAATTATTCTGAGAGATTGTAGCTTTGGCTAGTAATACATTGCAAGATGATAATCTGTGCCCCTACTCCAGGAGATCTTGTGACGGTGGCTGGCATGGAAAAGTTTGTACCCTTCTGTTAAGCTGCATTATATGGACCTACTGCAATAATAGATGGGAGGTAAACATATCCCCAGCTACAAATTTCTACAAGTTAAGATCTATAGGATACTTTTATTGCTGACCTATCAGAACTTAGAAACAAAGTTGAATTACTATATTATTATTGCATGGATAAGGACTAACATTGTTGTTATAAATTATAATTGCATTCTGCTAACTAACAAATAGACTTTTTTGATTATACACCTAATGCTTTTTTTTAAATCTGAAAACACTGTCTGTATGTGATTGAAATTCATCTTTATGCAATAAATATTAAATCAGGGAATTCTGACAACCAGCACTTCTTTTATTGATATATATTAATCATAATATATATTATGTATAGATTACTCTCTCCAGTATCTGTTTTCTTTGTCGTGTCCTCTCTCATTCCTGGTCTGCATGTTCTGTGTTATGCTCCCCACAATACTTGTTTGGTGCCCCCACCCTGATCCATTTATACAATGAATACCTTTCCAGAAAAACTGGTGCTGAAGGAAATTGTTTTAATTTTTTTTTAAATTTAAAAAAACTACAGAAATAAAAAGTATGTGATAAAACAAACAAATCCATAATGGATTAACACATAGGGGTCTATTTAACAAGTAGTGATAGGTAATATTAGTGTTTGCAATTCCATCAACACGTCATACAAACCAATACTATGTGAAAGCACCCTGTTTGCTGTCCAGTTTTACCCACCCAGTTAAAAGGGCAGATAGTACTGAGATATACTGTATATGACTCTAAATTTTGGGTTTGTCATACAATATTAAGAGCATTTTTGTGAACACCATACAATCCTGACAGCTTTCATGTGACTACCATACAGTAAAGAGATCATTTTTTTGTGTATGCCATGCACAACAAAGAGCATTTTTGTGACCACAAAAGAGTATAGAGAGCTTTTTTGTGTCCAGCAAGCACTGCAGAGTGCATTTTTATGACCGCCAAACACCATAGACAACAATTTTGTCAAGTTATACCATATTGAGAGCATTTTTGTGACCACCATACACTGCAGAAATCATTTTTCTGACTACCATATAATATAGAGAGCATGTGAATGAGTGGTGTGAATGAATTTGCTGTGCAGCGGGGAGGTAGTTGTGCTGTCGTCGGGCGGATGTAACAGGTTGTCAGATGACAGCACAACTACCTCCCCGCTGCACAGCAAATAGTGGGCACTGCAGGACCATACAGCCGAGGACGCTCAGTCTGTACCAGCCCAAGGAGAGGTATCCATTTATTCGTCCGGCAACAGGTTTATATTTGCTACATTGAGACTGTTTATTCCGGCACCTTTACACTCATCACCAATTAATTGGCCGTTCATTTTATTGTGGACATTATTTCTGGAGATTGATACTGGACACATTATCACATCATTATTGCAGGTGTTTACTTGCAGCTTATATCCCTATAAAAATCAAGGGGGTAAATTTACTAAGGTGGGAGATTTTTAGAACTGGTGATGTTGCCCATGGCAACCAATCAGATTCTACTTAACATTTATCTAGCTGCTTCTAGCAGATAATAGCTATAATCTGATTGGTTGCTATGGGCAACATCACCAGTTCTAAAAATCTCCCACCTTAGTAAATTTACCCCCTGGTGTTCAATATCCAATTTGGTATAATTCTTATCTTAAACATATAACTCATTTCTTATGTGATGTTATTAGTATAAATAAATTACTTTTTATTATTTACACGTCAGCTCTTATTTCTATTGCCCTAACACATTGCGCAGCCGTTTCTTCCTATTTTCCATATTTGTTCCTAATTAAACACCTGCACAGTGATTTACGGCAGCGCAGGTGCTAGAGTAATTATAATTAATTATTGGTTGTATTCTTACACTCTGAGGCGCTACATAGCAGTGTTTTGTTGTTTTTCCCCCCTTTCCTTGCTTGCCATTGCAACTCCCAACCAATGCAGTGGCAGATTAGATCCTCCTACTCTGCAGCATCCAATCTCTCCTGCAGTACTGGAACCATCCCACTTGCCTGGTCCCAGCCATAGCACTTGACAACACAACACACTTCCCCCAAACATAGTAGCTAAAAAAATAATATGCATGCTTGCTGTCTGGTGTATGTGTGTGCAGGAAATGTTCACAGGTTAGGATCCATTGACTAAATCTTAACTAAACCAAAACAAACAAAAAAAAAGCGGCTAAGCATTAAATTAAAAATCCTTGTCAAAGGACACTGGAATTAACACTGGAAGTAGGGTTTTACATGAAAATAGATATTCTAGATATTTGCAGAAAATAAATACTGTATGACCTGCTGTGAAGGAAATATAATTGTGTATTGCACTTTTTTTCTAACAAACTTACGGCATTAATTTGTATATGATATATGGGAGTGCTATGGTAAGTCAGACTCCATATGTAACACATTCTCAACCTACTTAGCTTAGATTACTAATGATATATGGGAGCACTGTGGTAAGTTAGACTCAGTATGTAACACATTCTCAGCCTACTGAGCTTAGATTACTAATGATATATGGGAGCACTGTGGTAAGTTAGACTCAGTATGTAACACATTCTCAGCCTACTGAGCTTAGATTACTAAGCACATAGTTAAACGTATGCAAACTTCTCAAGGGAATTTTAGAGAAATGTTCTTCAGCAAAATTCAATACAGTATAATCAAACTGCAAAAGTTAAGACTAAATCATTGATTGAAATTATACTAAAATGAAAACTAAGACCCCCTGACCAAATCTTGACTAAAGCAAAGCAAAAGAAAATGACTAAAATTTGACTTTAAACCAACCACAATTTTAAGAAAGTGAGTAGGACTAAAACTAAATTGAAAATCCTTGACAAAATTAACACTAGTACCCACCTGCTTTTTTCATTTATAACTCAAACACTTCTCAAACATATCCCCCTGCACACATTCTTCTTTCTCCAAACATAATACTGGAACAGCAGCAGCTCTCCTTCAGTACACAGAAAGTGTCAGGAGCAGCACACCAGACTGCCATGCAGTCAGTGTGCAGTATGCCATATCACTGGAATAGTCAGAACGAGAACATGTCAAAACAAACAGCAACTGAGATAAACAGTGCACACTAATAGCTGCCTCATAAGGCATTGAATGGGAGCAGTATTTGGAAGGCATGTTGTTCCTTGTAGTGCTAATCGGCGATCCTGGGGGTGGCTCCCGGGTAAGTTAGCTCTCTGCCTCATAAGTCACTTGGAGAAAAAGTGTCACCCAACACAATCAATCAAAATAATAGCTAAGTAAAATATCACCAAAAGAATCCGTGGGTGCTCCAAATGTGAAGAATGTTCCTCAATATTTAATGAATATAAGATCAAATCCTCCTAATACCCATCTCTTCAATTGAGATTAAATACTAATTCTGTTAAACAACTCAGAAAAACAGGAAAATGCCTCATAGCACAGCCAACTTCTAATATAAATGTATCACATAGGGATACCATTGGATCTCCTACAAGATACTAGTCTATATTTTATGATAGATAGACATACATACATCGGGGGAGTGGGTTCAACTCAATTCAAGGAATATATTCCTGATGTCTCGACCTACTACTGAATCAAGCCTTCATACACTCCTCAGGTACACAACCATAGGAAATGAACAGAGAGCTCCAAATAATGTAATACAGTTTTATTCCAAGTTAAAAACAAACAAATACAAGACAGAGATATGTTAGGACTGCTGATATCGGAGAAGCCTTTCATGACTCAGCAGCTAAACATGTCTTTGCTAACACGTGTGACCAATTCTCTGAAATTCTATTACCAGATAGGCTCAGATAAGTTTACAGGTAAGTCTTAGTGTGCTGGGGGGATACCAGGGGGGAAAGCACCCCCCTCTCTGTCTGCTGTTTGTCTGTGACCCCTCCCCCTTTCTAGCACCTGATATATAATTATCTCAGGAATGATAGAGCAACTGCCACTGTTTGTCTGCATGTGTGAGAAAGGCATTGAATGGGAGCAGTATTTGGAAGGCATGCTGTTCCTTGTAGTGCTAATGGGAGAACTTGGGGGTGGATCCCGGGTAAGTTATTTCTCTGTATGTGTTTTAGTATGAGCCTTTATCATGAGGCCTTACTGTAGACAAATCACATGGCCCTATGTGGGCACTGCTATTATGTAGTGTTAGGACTGCTGATATCGGAGATGCCTTGTCGCGGCTCAGCAGCTAATCATGTCTTTGCAAACACGTGTGACCAATTCTCTGAAATTCTATTACCAGATTGGTTCAGATACGGTTACAGGTAATTTTTTAATGTGCTAGGGGGATACCATGGGGATAAAAATAGACTTCTCCTCTCTCTGTCTGCTGTTTATCTGTGACCCCTCCCCCTTTCTAGCACCTGATATATAATTATCTCCAGGAATGATAGAGCAACTGCCACTGTTTGTCTGCATGTGTGAGAAAGGCATTGAATGGGAGCAGTATTTGGAAGGCATGTTGTTCATTGTAGTGCTAATTGGCGATCCTGGGGTTGGCTCCCAGGTAAGTTAGCTCTCTGTCTGGATGTGTTTTAGTATGAGCCTTTATCATGAGGCCTTACTGTAGACAAATCACATGGCCCTATGTGGGCATTGCTATTATGTAGTGTTAAGACTGCTGATATCGGGGAAGCCTTGTTGCGGCTCATTGCAAACACGTGTGACGAATTCTCTGAAATTCTATTACCAGATAGGCTCAGATATGGTTACAGGTAATTTTTAGTGTGCTTTGGGGATACCAGGGGGGAAGGGAAAGTACCCCCCCCCCTCTCTGTCATATGTAGGACTCTCTTTAGATGTTATTGCAAATATTAGACTAGAAGGCAATGGTTACTAAGTAAGCCAGGCATTCCTGGATTGCACAGTCCAACAGCCAGGCAGAGTCCTTCCAGTATTCCAAACAGAATGCTCCTTACCAACGCATTTCAATACTGTATGTGTAACTTACTCAAGGCATGATGTAATGTAAAAAAAAATACTACTTCCTGTTTAGTACCCAAAACAGATTTCAATACTCAGAGCATGACCCCGTCATATTCAGCCACACTACACCCCTGCACATAATTAGGATTGTGATGGGAATTGAACATTAGACCTTAGCACTGTGAGTCAGCAATTCTAACCATTACACCAACCTCCTTGACCATTTAAATTTTACTTTAGGGAGAATGAAACTACAGCTAGAAATGTACATTGTGAAATGTAAAGTAATCATTTCATGTTTTTGCTAACACTTAGATTCACTGCCTTCATTACCATACATAAGTCCCTTAAAAGGCATACCTTGAAAATATGTGCAAGTCAAAATTGTACACTTCTCTATGAGACTAGGTTGACTAATCCTATCCCTATCATACTTATTATCCTATTCCTATCATACTTATTATCCTATTCCTATCATACTTATTATCTTTATCCTATCATACATACTTATTATCCTTACCCTATCATACCGAATGTAAGCATGAAAACCCAGATCCACTTATCCAAGTGCAAGTGACCTCAAGATAAACTCTACTCAAATGCGGACATAAGATATACACATGCGCAGTGTCACAAAGATACATTTCTTAGATGGCACAAATTGATTTTTGTCCAATTCTAAATGTGTTGTTGATATATAAATGAATAATTTTTGGTTCATTCTTAACTGTTCTTTATATAAATGTTCATAATTATCATATAGTGTGTTATAAAACTGTTTTCAAACTGACATATTTTTTTTTATTTGCAATAATGTAATTCATTTTCTAATTTCTTTATACAAAATCATTATTTCCAATATTTTTTTTAAATATATAAGTTATTCAGGATTTTTCTAAAACAAAGATATTTTTTTTAAAATTTAACAACAGTGATTAATGCAGTAAATAGGAGTAGTATATTGGAATAGTTTTTTTTTCAAGATGATTGAGTCAATAAACAGTTGACCTCCATACTTAACACATTATTTAAAGTGAATTTTGTTTTGCTTTTTGTTTTTCTCTTTTTTCCTTTATACTCTGTGTGGCGAAACATAAAGATTGCATGTGAGTGGTGTCAAGACTTGGTTTAAGAGTATCCCTTATCATCAGGCCCTAAGGTTCTATTTTATCTCTGACCCTAGACCATAGAAGCCTTCTGACCTGTGACACTTCTCAATTGTGGTTTAATGAATCCAGTTAAAATTAAAAAGATGTATTTTATTTACCTTAACACCTTCTCTTACATCATTCTCTATGGTGACCTTTCAGTATTGGATTTCAGCTGCTAATAGCTTATGGCAACGCAGATTGCTTTTTCTAATAAATAATGAAGGGACTTCTGGGGAGTATGAGTCCTGTAGGAAGATGGTTTGAACTGAAATGTACAGACATGGAGACAGCACAGGCTTCACAAATCTGACTTAAGTCTATTAAACATTTTATTTAAAAAAAAAAAAAAATATATATATATATATATATATATATATATACATATATATATATATATATATATATATATATTGTCTTTAAGAGAATTCATGGGTTTGGTTTAAGCGATAAGTGACAAATGTAGAAGTATAAAAAATGATAGCATCTTAAGGTATTGTTAATTTAAAAAGATAATAAAACATTTCTAGTTGTATTTCCCAGTAAGAGGTATATTTATTAACTGCTAATTTTCATCATTTATAAATCTATTTTAAAAAATAAAAAGATCTAAATCAATGTTGTGTTCATTGGCAAAAACACACATTTGCTTATAGACAATTTTTTATATTACTTTTTAAATGTGATTTAGCCTCAGAGACACAACACCAATTTAAATTGATTTCCATCGATTTAAATATTGATGGAAATTGACATTTAGTAAATATATCCCCAAGTGTTTTTAAACAAAATTAAACATGTTACAATACATTCCTGAAGATCATTTTATAATTTCAAAAAAAGTTTTAAATAAAGTCTATAAAGGTTTTAAAATTGTATGATTTATTGTTAGAAAAACTAAGAGCTCCAAATGCTGGTGGCATACTGTATACTGTAGTATTTAGTTTGGTATCACATTGATACTTTCAAATATGTGATCAGTATTTAATATTACTTACCTGTCCTGTGAAGTTCAATGATGTCTTCCTCCTGGGTGTGGATCATTAAATCGACAGTGTCTAGGTCGACAATGTTTAGGTCGACTACTATAGGTCAACAGTCACTAGGTCAACAGAGTTTTGAAGGTCGACAGGGTTTCTAGGTCGACATATTCTAGGTTGACAGGCAAAAAGGTCGACAAGAGTTTTTCATGTTTTTTTGGTGTCATTTTCTCCGTACAGTGACCGGGAAGCCCATTTAGTGCACCGTGTCCCCTAGCATGGCTCGCTTCGCTTTGGTTACCGTTCCGATCGTAGTCTACGTGGATCGTTAAGTATGAAAAAGTAAAAAAAAAGAAAAAAGTCGACCTTTTGACTAGTGATGAGCGGGTTCGGATCCTCGGGATCCGAACCGCCCCGAACTTCACCCGTTTTACACAGGTCCGAGGCAGACTCGGATCCTCCCGCCTTGCTCGGTTAACCCGAGCGCGCCCGAACGTCATCATCCCGCGGTCGGATTCTCGCGAGATTCGTATTCTATATAAGGAGCCGCGCGTCGCTGCCATTTATCACTCCTGCATTGGAAATGATCGTGAGAGGACGTGGCTGGCGTCCTCTCAGTTTCTATGTTCAGTCGGCTGCAAATTGTGCTGCAAATATCTGTGCTCAGTGTGCTGCAAGTGCAAATATCTACGTTCTCTGCCTGAAAAATGCTCCATATCTGACTGTGCTCAGTGTGCTGCAAATATCTGTGCTCAGTGTGCTAATTGTTTTATTGTGGGGACTGGGGACCAGCAGTATTATATAGTAGGAGGACAGTGCAGAGTTTTGCTGACCAGTGACCAGTGACCACCAGTATTATACGTTCTCTGCCTGAAAAATGCTCCATATCTGTGCTTCATTGTAGTATATAGTAGGAGGATAGTGCAGAAATTTGCTGACCACCTGTATAACTATATATATAGCAGTACGGTACAGTAGTCCACTGCTCTACCTACCTCTGTGTCGTCAAGTATACTATCCATCCATACCTGTGGTGCATTTCAGTTTTGCACATTTTGCTGACCACCAGTATATACTATACAGCAGTACGGTACAGAAGGCCACTGCTCTACCTACCTCTGTGTCGTCAAGTATACTATCCATCCATACCTCTGGTGCATTTCAGTTTTGCACAGTTTACTGACCACCAGTATATACTATATAGCAGTTGTTATGCACACCAGTGCCTGCAGGAATGTACTGGTGTCTGAACTGTTATGCACACCAGTGCCTGCAGGAATGTACTGGTGTCTGAACGGATAGGGATGCAAAACAAATGAACTCACAGACAGACTGGGGAATATGACATTACGTACACAGAAGGTGATAGGGTAACAAAATAAACACAAAGTGAACAGAGAAGCCCAGAGGCTAAGAAACTGGGTGTCTCCCTATTATTAGGAATGCTCAGATGAAAAAAGCAAGTTTTGTGTTTTAATACGTAGAGAACCCGAAATGCTGTTGCTAAGGGCAACAGCAAAACCCTAAAGGGTTACCAACGGGTGTGGCAGTAAACTCCTTGGTCAGAGATGGAATGATAGACACAAGGAGAGTCTCCACAATCCTAATCCTCACTTGAAGTGCACAGGTTCAGCTTACTGCCACTAAACTGAATACCTGAACACCTTGCACAGTGAGACAGGATTTAGGCAGGCAGTCTGAGAATACAGCCGCAAACCTGCTAAGTTCACAGAGTAAAAAGGGAAAAGGGCCCTAATTTGCACACCTTAATTAGGTAGTGAGGTGCTACTCTGCTTGAGACTTAGTAAAGTGTACAAAGAGGAAAAGTAGCAGGTGCACAATCTTACACTAGCTCAACCTGTAATAACCAGAGGCACTTAGCATATTCCTGGCCAGGGCTATGAGCTTACCCACCGCATCAAGGTAGCCTCTCAATGAGAGGCTACCTTGATGCGGTGGGTAAGCTCATAGCCCTGGCCAGGAATATGCTAAGTGCCTCTGGTTACTACAGGTTGAGCTAGTGTGAGATTGTGCACCTGCTACTTTTCCTCTTTGTACACTAAAGTTTACAGAGTAGCAAAAGAACCCCAGCAGGTTAAACGACTGACTCCAGTCTTACTGCTAGGTCTGGATTGGCAGAGTGTAGTACCAAATCCCCAGGCCTATTTGCAGTAAGCAACAACAAATACAAAGCTACACAGTACTGGCTAACTTTCAGAAACTGACTAACCAACAAAGATTCAGCAGCATCTGCTTAACCTGAGAAGAGGCCTTATAAAGCAGGTGCTGTCCACGCCCCACTCAGACCTCACAGACTGTGAGCACAAAAACCAGCACCGGATCCCCTGCCGTGCACAGAGCCTGTAACCACTGCACAGCAAAAGACCCGAACCGGAGTATCAGCTGCGCTCAGGTTACTCCGCTAGCACTTGTCTCCCGGTTGCCATGACGACGTGGCAGCACAGGGCAGGAGACCCTAACAGTACCCCCCCTCTGACGAGGGGTCAAAGAACCCCTACCACCGGGTTTATCGGGGAACTGCGAGAAGAAAGAGCGTATCAGTCTGGGGGCATGAAGATCACAACTGCGCACCCACGACCGCTCCACCGGGCCATACCCCTTCCAGTGCACCAAAAATGACAGCCGACCCCGAACCATCTTGGAGTCAAGAATCCTTTCAACAACAAACTCCTTCTGGCCACGTATCAGAAGAGGAGAAGGTCTTCCACTGGAAGAAGGATTACTAATCGCCCGCTTTAAAAGGGAACAATGAAATGTTTTATTGATACCCAAATAACGGGGCAGGTCTAACTGAAATGCCACCGGATTGATTACCCTGGTGATCTTATAAGGGCCGATGAACCGGGGGCCTAACTTATGAGATGGCTGTCTCAACTTCAAATTCTTGGTAGACAACCAGACGAAGTCTCCTAATTTGAAGCTGCAGGGTCTTTTCCGCTTATCAAAAACCCTTTTGGTCACTAATGACACAGACACAAGGGCTTTCTTCACTTTCCTCCAAATACCTCTAAGGACAGAAACCACAGAGGAACCACCAGGCGTGGAGTCCAGGGGGTCAAAAGAATTGGCCTTAGGATGATGCCCATACACACAAAGGAAGGGAGAGATCCCTGTAGCAGAGTGAGCCGCGTTGTTATAGGCAAACTCCGCCATGGACAGATGAGCAACCCAGTCAGTCTGACACTTGGAGACATAACACCTGAGGAACTGCTCCAAGGACTGGTTCACCCTTTCAGTCTGCCCATTAGACTGCGATGGTAGCCTGACGACAAGCTGACAGAAATCTGGAGATTGGAACAAAATGCCCTCCAGAATTTGGCCACAAACTGGGATCCGCGGTCAGAGACCACATCAACCCGCGGAGACGCACAACATGCAGCATAAATAATTCAGACAGGCGTCTGGCCGATGGCAGCCCAACCAGTGGAACGAAGTGCGCCATCTTCGAAAACCTGTCAACGACAACCCAGATGGCTGTCATCCCCGAGGATTTGGGCAAGTCCACCACAAAATCCATTGAAATGTGGGTCCATGGCTTAGATGGGATAGAGAGTGGATGTAATGGGCCAACAGGAACCCCTCTAGGAGTCTTATTTCGGGCACAGATGTCACATGCCCGAACCCACTGATCCACATCCTTAGCCACCGAGGGCCACCACACCACCCTAGATAGCAACTCCCGAGTTCTGGCAATACCCGGGTGACCTGCCGACTTCTTGGCATGGAATTCCAGGAACACTCGCTGTCTTAACCTAGGAGGCACAAACAAAAGACCTACCGGAAGGTCTGGAGGAGCCTGCTCCTGTGCTCTAAGGACTAATGACAAGAGATCCTGGGTAATGCCCACTTTAATACATGATGGGGACACAATGGGCAATGGCTCCTCGGTGGTCTCCTGGATTGGAGCAAAACTCTGCGAGAGCGCATCAGCCTTGATGTTTTTTGACCCAGGGCGATATGTTATCAAAAAATTAAAGCGAGCAAAAAACAAAGCCCATCGTGCCTGCCTGGCATTGAGACGCTTCGCTGACTCTAAATATGCCAGATTCTTATGGTCGGTGAGAATTGAGACCACAAACTTAGCCCCCTCAAGCCAGTGTCTCCACTCCTCGAGTGCATCCTTAATAGCCAACAATTCCCGGTTACCCACGTCATAATTCATCTCGGCAGGCGAAAATTTACGGGAAAAGTAAGCACAGGGATGAAGGCGATTATCAGACACTCCCATCTGAGAGAGCACTGCCCCAATACCCATCTCAGAGGCATCCACCTCCACCACAAAAGGACGCTCTGGATCTGGGTGTCGCAGCACCTTGGCCGAGACAAATGCCCCTTTGAGACGGGCAAAAGCCGCTTTGGCCTCACAAGACCAGTGAGCAACATCCGCCCCTTTCTTAGTGAGTGCCACCAAGGGCGCCACTATAGACGAAAATCCAGCGATAAATCGTCTAAAAAAATTTGCAAAGCCCAGGAAACGCTGAAGCGCCTTCAAACTAGTGGGCTGCACCCAATCCAGGACTGCCTGTACCTTGGAACCCTCCATTTGGAAACCTTCTGGGGAGATAACATATCCTAGAAATGCGATTTGCTGAACTTCAAATTCGCACTTCTCCAGCTTCGCCCCAAGCCGGTGGTCTCTGAGTTTCTGGAGGACTAAGCGTACATGCTTCCGATGTTCCTCCAGGGAATGGGAGAAGATTAGGATGTCTTCTAAGTATACAACTAAGAATCTATCCAAATATTCCCTGAGTACATCGTTCATGAAATCCTGGAAGACTGCCGGGGCATAACAGAGCCCAAAAGGCATCACCAAATATTCATAATGCCCTGAGTGGGTATTAAAGGCAGTCTTCCATTCATCCCCCTCTCTTATTCGGATTAGATTGTACGCCCCGCGTAGGTCAATCTTAGAAAAAATGGTGGCAGTACGAAGCTGGTCAAACAAGACCGAAATGAGAGGCAGTGGGTATGAGTTTTTAATCGTGATACGGTTCAATTCCCTGAAGTCGATGCAGGGTCGCAACGAACCGTCCTTTTTACCCACGAAGAAGAACCCCGACCCAACTGGAGACTGTGAAGGTCTGATAAATCCCTTAGCCAAGTTCTCCTGAATGTACTCTGCCATAGCCTGAGTCTCAGGATGTGACAGGGAGTACAACCTGCTC
Organism: Pseudophryne corroboree; assembly: GCF_028390025.1. Lineage (NCBI taxonomy): Eukaryota > Metazoa > Chordata > Amphibia > Anura > Myobatrachidae > Pseudophryne > Pseudophryne corroboree. Next base: position 433,194,934 of record NC_086448.1, read on the forward strand.
TTGGGAAGCTTAGCATTTGGCAACAAATCAATGGCACAGTCATAGGGGCGATGGGGAGGTAGTACCTCTGCAACTTTTTTGGAGAACACGTCCGCAAAATCTGCATAACACCCTGGCAATCCTGGCAAACTTAGCTGCGAGAGCCTGACTGGAAGGCTCAAGCAACTCCTGAAACAATCAGTACCCCAACTAAGAATCTCCCCAGAGACCGAGTCAAATTGAGGATTGTGGGCCCTTAACCAGGGTAACCCCAACACCAATGGGGCAAAAGTACAGACAGTCACATAAAAGGACAATTTTTCAGAGTGTGTGGCTCCAATAAACAAAGAAATCTGGCTAGTGCAAGAGGTAAATTTACCTTGGGATAATGGTTCCCCGTTTAACCCACAAATCTCAATTTCCGATGCCAAGGGTACTAAGGGAACAGAGTGTTTCAGGGCGAATTGGCGGTCCATAAAAACCCCGTCGGCCCCACTGTCCACAAAGGCCTCAGTCTTGACAGTTTGACCGAGGATCTTCATGGTCACCGGAATGATAAAAGTCTTCATGGGAAATTCTGACTTCTGGCCTGACAGGATATTTCCCATCACCCTCAGGCCCTGAAGTTTTCCGGCTTTTCTGGGCATGATACTACCACATGACCTTTATTCCCACAGTACAAACACAACCCCTGCTGTCTCCTCCGCGTCTTCTCACGCGAGGAGAGGCGGGTAGCCCCAATCTGCATAGGCTCCTCGGAAAATTCCTCAGAGTCTGAGGTTCCCTTGGGAAAGAAGGAAACCTCAGTCTCCCTTTCAAGCCTACGCTCTCTCAGCCGTCTATCCACCCGGATGGATAACTGCATGAGCTGATCCAAGCTATCAGGCAAGGGATATTGTACCAGTTGGTCTTTTATCTGGTTAGAAAGACCTCTTCGGTACTGGTGTCTCAGGGCTGGGTCATTCCACTGGGTATCATGGGCCAACCTCCGAAACTCCATACAGTAAACCTCAACTGGCCTTCGCCCTTGCTTAAGGATCGAAATCTGAGCCTCGGCTGAGGCCGTCTTGTCAGGGTCATCATACAACATGCCCAGTGCCGTAAAAAAAGCATCAACACTTTTAAGCGACGGACAGTCAGGCTGCAACCCATATGCCCAGACCTGTGGGTCTCCTTGTAGCAAGGAAATCACTATGCCCACCCGCTGAATCTCCGACCCTGAAGACTGAGGCCTAAGCCGAAAGTACAGCTTGCAGCTCTCCTTGAAACAAAAGAACTGCGAGCGATCTCCAGAAAAACGATCCGGGAGATTTACTTTCGGCTCCTTAACCCCTGAAGGTGCTGCTGCTGCAGGAGTTCCGCCAGCGGCCTGCGAGGTGTGCATTTTAATGGACAAATCATTAAATTGTCGAGTCAGGACCTGCACCTGATCGACCACCTGTTGCAACGTATTTTGAGGGGTATGCTCCATATTCCCACAAAATTTCAACAGGAGTATTAGGCTGCTGAATATGTTATGCACACCAGTGCCTGCAGGAATGTACTGGTGTCTGAACTGTTATGCACACCAGTGCCTGCAGGAATGTACTGGTGTCTGAACGGATAGGGATGCAAAACAAATGAACTCACAGACAGACTGGGGAATATGACATTACGTACACAGAAGGTGATAGGGTAACAAAATAAACACAAAGTGAACAGAGAAGCCCAGAGGCTAAGAAACTGGGTGTCTCCCTATTATTAGGAATGCTCAGATGAAAAAAGCAAGATGTTGTGTTTTAATACGTAGAGAACCCGAAATGCTGTTGCTAAGGGCAACAGCAAAACCCTAAAGGGTTACCAACGGGTGTGGCAGTAAACTCCTTGGTCAGAGATGGAATGATAGACACAAGGAGAGTCTCCACAATCCTAATCCTCACTTGCAGTGCACAGGTTCAGCTTACTGCCACTAAACTGAATACCTGAACACCTTGCACAGTGAGACAGGATTTAGGCAGGCAGTCTGAGAATACAGCCGCAAACCTGCTAAGTTCACAGAGTAGCAAAAGAACCCCAGCAGGTTAAACGACTGACTCCAGTCTTACTGCTAGGTCTGGATTGGCAGAGTGTAGTACCAAATCCCCAGGCCTATTTGCAGTAAGCAACAACAAATACAAAGCTACACAGTACTGGCTAACTTTCAGGAACTGACTAACCAACAAAGATTCAGCAGCATCTGCTTAACCTGAGAAGAGGCCTTATAAAGCAGGTGCTGTCCACGCCCCTCTCAGACCTCACAGACTGTGAGCACAAAAACCAGCACCGGATCCCCTGCCGTGCACAGAGCCTGTAACCACTGCACAGCAAAAGACCCGAACCGGAGTATCAGCTGCACTCAGGAAACTCCGCTAGCACTTGTCTCCCGGTTGCCATGACGACGTGGCAGCACAGGGCAGGAGACCCTAACAGCAGTATGGTACAGTAGTCCACTGCTCTATCTACCTCTGTGTCGTCAAGTATACTATCCATCCATACCTGTGGTGCATTTCAGTTTTGCACAGTTTGCTGACCACCAGTATAACTATATATATAGCAGTACGGTACAGATGGCCACTGCTCTACCTAACTCTGTGTCGTCAAGTATACTATCCATCCATACCTGTGGTGCATTTCAGTTTTGCACAGTTTGCTGACCACCAGTGTAACTATATATATAGTAGTACGGTACAGTAGTCCACTGCTCAACCTACATCTGTGTCGTCAAGTATACTATCCATCCATACCTCTGGTGCATTTCAGTTTTGCACAGTTTGCTGACCACCAGTATATACTATATAGCAGTACGGTACAGAAGGCCACTGCTCTACCTACCTCTGTGTCGTCAAGTATACTATCCATCCATACCTGTGGTGCATTTCAGTTTTGCACAGTTTGCTGACCACCAGTATATACTATATAGCAGTACGGTACAGAAGGCCACTACACTACCTACCTCTGTGTCGTCAAGTATACTATCCATCCATACCTGTGGTGCATTTCAGTTTTGCACAGTTTGCTGACCACCAGTATAACTATATATATAGCAGTACGGTACAGTAGTCCACTGCTCTACCTACCTCTGTGTCGTCAAGTATACTATCCATCCATACCTGTGGTGCATTTCAGTTTTGCACAGTTTGCTGACCACCATATCAGTATGGTACAGAAGGCCACTGCTCTACCTACCTCTGTGTCATCAAGTATACTATCCATCCATACCTGTGGTGCATTTCAGTTTTGCACAGTTTGCTGACCACCAGTATAACTATATACATAGCAGTACGGTACAGTAGTCCACTGCTCTACCTACCTCTGTGTCGTCAAGTATACTATCCATCCATACCTGTGGTGCATTTCAGTTTTGCACAGTTTGCTGACCACCAGTACATACTATATAGCAGTGCGGTACAGAAGGCCACTGCTCTACCAACCTCCGTGTCGTCAAGTATACAATCCATCCATACCTGTGGTGCGATTAAGTTTTGCACAGTTTGCTGACCACCAGTATAACTATATATATAGCAGTACGGTACAGTAGTCCACTGCTCTACCTACCTCTGTGTCGTCAAGTATACTATCCATCCATACCTGTGGTGGATTTCAGTTTTGCACAGTTTGCTGACCACCAGTATATACTATATAGCAGTACGGTACAGAAGGCCACTGCTCTACCTACCTCTGTGTCGTCAAGTATGCTATCCATCCATACCTGTGGTGCATTTCAGTTTTGCACAGTTTGCTGACCACCAGTATAACTATATATATAGCAGTACGGTACAGTAGTCCACTGCTCTATCTACCTCTGTGTCGTCAAGTATACTATCCATCCATACCTGTGGTGCATTTCAGTTTTGCACAGTTTGCTGACCACCAGTATAACTATATATATAGCAGTACGGTACAGAAGGCCACTGCTCTACCTACCTCTGTGTCGTCAAGTATACTATCCATCCATACCTCTGGTGCATTTCAGTTTTGCACAGTTTGCGACCACCAGTATATACTATATAGCAGTACGGTACAGAAGGCCACTGCTCTACCTACCTCTGTGTCGTCAAGTATACTATCCATCCATACCTGTGGTGCATTTCAGTTTTGCACAGTTTGCTGACTACCAGTGTAACTATATATATAGTAGTACGGTACAGTAGTACACTGCTCTACCTACCGCTGTGTCGTCAAGTATACTATCCATCCATACCTGTGGTGCATTTCAGTTTTGCACAGTTTGCTGACCACCAGTTTAACTATTTATACAGCAGTACATTATAGTAGTAAACTGCTCTACCTACCTCTGTGTCGTCAAGTATACTATCCATCCATACCTGTGGTGCATTTCAGTTTTGCACAGTTTGCTGACCACCAGTATATACTATATAGCAGTACGGTACAGAAGTCCACTGCTCTACCTACCTCTGTGTCGTCAAGTATACAATCCATCCATACCTGTGGTGCATTTCAGTTTTGCACAGTTTGCTGACCACCAGTGTAACTATATATATAGTAGTACGGTACAGTAGTCCACTGCTCTACCTACCGCTATGTCGTCAAGTATACTATCCATCCATACCTGTGGTGCATTTCAGTTTTGCACAGTTTGCTGACCACCAGTTTAACTATTTATACAGCACTACAGTATAGTAGTAAACTGCTCTACCTACCTCTGTGTCGTCAAGTATACTATCCATCCATACCTGTGGTGCATTTCAGTTTTGCACAGTTTGCTGACCACCAGTACATACTATATAGCAGTACGGTACAGAAGGCCACTGCTCTACCTACCTCTGTGTCATCAAGTATACTATCCATCCATACCTGTGGTGCATTTCAGTTTTGCACAGTTTGCTGACCACCAGTATATACTATATAGCAGTACGGTACAGAAGGCCACTGCTCTACCTACCTCTGTGTCGTCAAGTATACTATCCATCCATACCTGTGGTGCATTTCAGTTTTGCACAGTTTGCTGACCACCAGTATAACTATATTTATAGCAGTACGGTACAGTAGTCCACTGCTCTACCTACCTCTGTGTCGTCAAGTATACTATCCATCCATACCTGTGGTGCATTTCAGTTTTGCACAGTTTGCTGACCACCAGTATATACTATATAGCAGTACGGTACAGAAGGCCACTGCTCTACCTACCTCTGTGTCGTCAAGTATACTATCCATCCATACCTGTGGTGCATTTCAGTTTTGCACAGTTTGCTGACCACCTGTTTATACTATATAGCAGTACGGTACAGAAGGCCACTGCTCTACCTACCTCTGTGTCGTCAAGTATACTATCCATCCATACCTGTGGTGCATTTCAGTTTTGCACAGTTTGCTGACCACCAGTATATACTATATAGCAGTACGGTACAGAAGGCCACTGCTCTACCTACCTTTGTGTCGTCAATTATACTATCCATCCATACCTGTGGTGCATTTCAGTTGTGCGCAGTATATACAGTAGTAGGCCATTGCTATTGATATATTACTGGCATATATTTCCACACATTAAAAAATGGAGAACAAAAATGTGGAGGGTAAAATAGGGAAAGATCAAGATCCACTTCCACCTCGTGCTGAAGCTGCTGCCACTAGTCATGGCCGAGACGATGAAATGCCATCAACGTCGTCTGCCAAGGCCGATGCCCAATGTCATAGTAGAGAGCATGTTAAATCCAAAAAAATAAAGCTCAGTAAAATGACCCAAAAATCTAAATCAAAATCGTCTGAGATGAAGCGTAAACTTGCCAATGTGCCATTTACGACACGGAGTGGCAAGGAATGGCTGAGGCCCTGGCCTATGTTCAAGGCTAGTGGTTCAGCTTCACCTGAGGATGGAAGCACTCATCCTCCTGCTAGAAAACTTAAAAGAGTTAAGATGGCAAAAGCACAGCAAAGAACTGTGCGTTCTTCTAAATCACAAATCCCCAAGGAGAGTCCAATTGTGTCGGTTGCGATGCCTGATCTTCCCAACACTGGACGGGAAGAGGTTGCGCCTTCCACCATTTGCACGCCCCCTGCAAGTGCTGGAAGTAGCACCTGCAGTCCAGTTCCTGAAAGTCAAATTGAAGATGTCACTTTTGAAGTACATCAGGATGAGGATATTGGTGTTGCTGGCGCTGGGGAGGAAATTGACAAGGAGGATTCTGATGGTGAGGTGGTTTGTTTAAGTCAGGCACCCAGGGAGACACCTGTTGTCCGTTGGATGAATAAGGCCATTGACATGCCTGGTCAAAATACAAAAAAAATCACCTCTTCGGTGTGGAATTATTTCAACAGAAATGCGGACAACTGGTGTCAAGCCGTGTGTTGCCTTTGTCAAGCTGTAATAAGTAGGGGTAAGGACGTTAACCACCTCGGAACATCCTCCCTTATACATCACCTGGACCGCATTCATCAGAAGTCAGTGACAAGTTCAAAAACTTTGGATGACAGTGGAAGCAGTCCACTGACCACTAAATCCCTTCCTCTTGTAACCATGCTCCTGCAAACCACACCACCAACTCCCTCAGTGTCAATTTCCTCCTTAGACAGGAAAGCCAATAGTCCTGCAGGCCATGTCACTGTCAAGTCTGACGAGCCCTCCCTGCCTGGGATTCCTCCGATGCATCCTTGAGAGTAACGCCTACTGCTGCTGGCGCTGCTGTTGTTGTTGCTGGGAGTCAATCATCATCCCAGAGGGGAAGTCGGAAGACCACTTGTACTACTTCCAGTAAGCAATTGACTGTCCAACAGTCCTTTGCGAGGAAGATGAAATATCACAGCAGTCATCCTGGCCTTGGCAGCCTGGGTGGTGAGAAACGTGTTTCCGGTATCCACCGTTAATTCACAGGGAACTAGAGACTTGATTGAGGTACTGTATCCCCGGTGCCAAATACCATCTAGGTTCCATTTCTCTAGGCAGGCGATACCGAAAATGTACACAGACGTCAGAAAAAGAGTCACCAGTGTCCTAAAAAATGCAGTTGTTCCCAATGTACACTTAACCAAGGACATATGGACAAGTGGAGCAGGGCAGACTCAGGACTATATGACTGTGACAGCCACTGAGTAGATGTATTGCCTCCCGCAGCAAGAACAGCAGCAGCGGCACCATTATCAGCATCTCGCAAACGCCAACTCGTTCCTAGGCAGGCTACGCTTTGTATCAACGCTTTCCATAAGAGGCACACAGCTGACAACCTCTTACGGGAACTGAGGAAGATCATCGCAGAATGGCTTACCCCAATTGGACTCTCCTGGGGAATTGTGACATCGGACAACGCCAGCAATATTGTGCGTGTATTACATGTGGGCAAATTCCAGCACGTACCATGTCTTGCACAATCATTGAATTTGGTGGTGCAGAATTATTTAAAAAACGACAGGGGCGTGCAAGAGATGCTGCCACTTTTGGCATTCAGCCACCGCGTGCCGAAGACTGGAGCACCAGCAAACAGTCCTGAACCTGCCCTGCCATCATCTGAAGCTTGAGGTGGTAACGAGGTGGAATTCAACCCTCTATATGCTTCAGAGGATGGAGGAGCAGCAAAAGGCCTTTCAAGCCTATACATCTGCCTACAATATATGCAAAGGAGGGGGAATGCACCTGACTCAAGCGCAGTGGAGAATGATTTCAACATTGTGCAAGGTTCTGCAACCCTTTGAACTTGCCACACGTGAAGTCAGTTCAGACACTGCCAGCCTGAGTCAGTTCATTCCCCTCATCAGGCTTTTGCAGAAGAAGCTGGAGACATTGAAGGAGGAGCTAAAACAGAGCGATTCCGCTAGGCATGTGGGACTTGTGGATGGAGCCATTAATTCACTTAACCAGGATTCACGGGTGGTCAATCTGTTGAAATCAGAGCACTACATTTTGGCCACCGTGCTCGATCCTAGATTTAAAACCTATGTTGAAATCTCTCTTTCCGGCAGACACAAGTCTGCAGAGGTTCAAAGACCTGCTGGTCAAAAAATTGTCAAGTCAAGCGGAACGTGACCCGTCAACAGCTCCTCCTTTACATTCTCCCGCAAATGGGGGTGCGAGGAAAAGGCTAAAAATTCCGAGCCCACCCGCTCATGGTGATGCAGGGCAGTCTGGAGCGAGTGCTGACATCTTGTCCAGACTGAAGGACTTGCCAACGATTACTGACATGTCGTCTACTGTCACTGCATATGATTCTGTCACCATTGAAAGAATGGTGGAGGATTATATGAGTGACCTCATCCAAGTAGGCATGTCAGACAGTCCGTACGTATACTGGCAGGAAAAAGAGGCAATTTGGAGGCCCTTGTACAAACTGGCTTTATTTTACCTAAGTTGCCCCCCCTCCAGTATGTACTCCGAAAGAGTGTTTAGTGCAGCCGCTCACCTTGTCAGCAATCGGCGTACGAGGTTACTTCCAGAAAATGTGGAGATGATGATGTTCATCAAAATGAATTATAATCAATTCCTCCGTGGAGACATTCACCAGCAATTGCCTCCAGAAAGTACACAGGGACCTGAGATGGTGGATTCCAGTGGGGACGAATTAATAATCTGTGAGGAGGGGGATGTACACAGTGAAAGGGGTGAGGAATCGGACGATGAGGAGGAGGTGGACATCTTGCCTCTGTAGAGCCAGTTTGTGCAAGGAGAGATTGATTGCTTCTTTTTTGGTGGGGGCCCAAACCAACCAGTCATTTCAGTCACAGTTGTGTGGCAGACCCTGTCGCTGAAATTATGGGTTTGTTAAAGTGTGCATCTCCTGTTTATACAACATAAGGGTGGGTGGGAGGGCCCAAGGACAATTCCATCTTGCACCTCTTTTTTCTTTCATTTTTCTTTGCATCATGTGCTGTTTGGGGACTATTTTTTTGAAGTGCCATCCTGCCTGACACTGCAGTGCCACTCCTAGATGGGCCAGGTGTTTGTGTCGGCCACTTGGGTCGCTTAGCGTAGTCACACAGCTACCTCATTGCGCCTCTTTTTTTCTTTGCATCATGTGCTGTTTGGGGACTATTTTTTTGACGTGTCATCCTGTCTGACACTGCAGTGCCACTCCTAGATGGGCCAGGTGTTTGTGTCGGCCACTTGGGTCGCTTAGCTTCGTCATCCAGCGACCTCTGTGCAAATTTTAGGACTAAAAATAATATTGTGAGGTGTGAGGTGTTCAGAATAGACTGAAAATGAGTGTAAATTATGGTTATTGAGGTTAATAATACTATGGGAACAAAATGACCCCCAAATTCTATGATTTAAGCTGTTTTTGAGGGTTTTTTGTAAAAAAACACCCGAATCCAAAACACACCCGAATCCGACAAAAAATTTTCAGGGAGGTTTTGCCAAAATGCGTCCGAATCCAAACCACGGCCGCGGAACCGAATCCAAAACCAAAACACAAAACCCGAAAAATTTCCGGTTCACATCACTACTTTTGACCTGTCGATCTGGAACATGTCGACCTAGAAACCCTGTCGACCGTAAAAACATGTCGACATATTTACTCTCGACCTATGGTGGTCGACATAAACATTGTCGACCTAGACACTGTCGATCTTCAGACCGGATCCCCTTCCTCCTCTGGGGTATCCCATCTTCTATTTTCTGGACACAGCTGGTGAAAGGCTACTGACTAATGTACATGTGCAATGGCCATCTGTTTGCTAAATGCTGGGATGGTCTCTTACCCAGTTTGCCACTATACCATATAGAGCGCACACCTATATTGGTGAGGGTGTTTCCTCAAAGGTTTCATAGGCTCAAACTGACAAAAAATGTATTGTCTGTTTCTGGATGTATTTTAAAAGAATGTTCATATGAATATATGTATTTTTATTGTACATTTTCAATAAAATCGAATTGGTATCATATTTAATTGGGCCGATTTGGTCTTTTTCTGTTTCGGGTGTGTTCTATGGTGTGAGGGTGTACTTACAGGTGACACCGATTCTGTGAACCCGTGGAAGAATATCCATTGGGAAAAAAACTTGAAAAACTTGAAAAAACCTTTAGAGTGTCTTAGAAGGCTATACTGAGCACATTTGTTTTTTTATATATATATATATATATATATATATATATAAGGTAATGTAATGGGCGGCACTCCAAAGGATTTTCAATAAATGCAACAGCTCACCAGGCCGATTAATGTTTCAACGTTTCAGGTGTCTTTATTCACACCTTTCGTCAGGATACAAAATATATAAAACAGACATACCTTTTATAACACCAGACATGTGAGACACGCCTCGTGCCCTCCGCTTCCGGCCCCCGGCGCTGACGTCATAGACGTCGTCCCCTACTGCTACGTAGAGGGTAAGCTAGATGGTTGTCATAGCAACAATGCTAAACGGAGCTTTGGACGCACTGCGTCCAGCTCCTGTGCGCCGCTCTACCCCCGCCTTATGGGCGGAGGTAGTTGTCATAGCTACCAATCTGACACACCACAACAAAACGCCGGGCAGCCAGAGCACAGAGCTCGAGGCAGACCTTGTGTAGAAAAGACACCGCTGATCGCGGCAACCCATATCCCATAAAGTACTGAGGACATTGGATGACATCACATCCAGTCCCAGTTGCTTCAAAAGAACCAGTGAAATAGCCCACACCAACACCAAAGCCAGGTAGAACAGAGATAGATGATGCTCGGACTAAAGAGATTACTACACCAAAGCAGTAAGCCCCATATCATAACACAGCCTCAATGAGGTCCAGGCAAATAAATTAAAGATACAGATAGGTGCCATTAGGGTACATATGAAAATGCTATAAACAAAGTATAGTTGGATTCCCAGAAATGGGAAACACTTAGTGTCAACAATTAAACCCAAATCAAGTCTAATGGGCTCATAAAAATCCATGTCAAGCCCACAAGCATATGGGCTAAGCATACAGTTTATGCAGATGTATTAAGAATAATGACCCTGATGGCAACCTCGAGCAAAGAGGGGCATGCAAAAGTAAAAGTAAAGAGAGGAAAAATGGGAATGAAAATATCATAAAAAGCATAGAAGGGAGAGGTTTTCATTTAATCCTGATGGAGCGACCGTGTTGAACTCGAAGATCCAATGCGCTTCTAGCTGTAGTAATTTCTTATTCCGATCTCCTCCTCTAGGTAACGGGGGGACATGATCAATAAGTTTGTAACGTAGGGCAGCCATCGTGTGTCGCGCCTCCCTAAAATGTCTTGCGACAGGCTGTTTGATCTCTTTTCCTTCCAGGGCTTGTCTTATGGCCGACCTATGTTGTGCTGCCCGTTCTCTAAAGGTACAGGAGGTCTTGCCAATATAGGCAAACCCACAAGGACATTTGATAATGTAAATCACGTATTTGGACGTACAAGTTAAAACATGTTTGATGGGAAACTTCTTTCCTGAATGTGGATGTAGCACCACCGGACCTACTTCCAAGTACCTACACGTGGTACAACCTATGCATCTATATGAACCAGGTTTTTTTGTAAGGAAATGTGACCGTAGTTCCCTTCTCTCTGCCGTGGTGTCATTGTGGACCAGCCAGTCCTTAAGGTTGCGTCCCCTCCGGTGACAGTTCAACACCCTATATTGGTTAAGAGATGGTAAAGATTTATCTGTCTTGATGATTGGCCAAAATTTTTGAACTTTCTTCCTTACTATTTTACTTGCGGTGTTAAAGGTGGTGATTAGCGGAAGTACTTTCTCTGGTGCTTTTTCTTTCCGCTGCAGGCATTGAGTGCGTGGAAGTGCCAATGCTTTTCTTTTGGCACTTTCTAGATCCTTGATTGGGTAACCTCTCTCAAGATATTTCCCAATCATTCTATCCAGTTCCAACTCACACTCATCTTGTTTACTAATAATGCGCCTTGCGCGAAGAAATTGCGAGAAGGGTAAGCCCTTTTTCATGGCCGTGGGATGAAAACTATTGGCATGTAGCAACGTGTTTTTATCCGTTGGTTTATGATAAACCGTTGTCTGTAGATGATTTCCCTGTCGTGTAATCTGCACATCTAGATAATGGATGACTTCAGCACTACATTCGTACGTAAATTTGATATTCGCATCCAGATGGTTGATGGTCTGCATCCGTTCCTTGAATTCTTCTGGAGTGCCGGCCCAGATTAGAAGCAGGTCATCAATGTAGCGTGTGAAAAGTATTAGACCCTCCGACAAAGACGGATTCTGTAGAAATAGGCGTTTCTCTATATTCAACATGTAGGCATTCGCGAAGGCCGGAGCTACATTACTCCCCATGGCACAACCGAGCCGTTGGAGATAAAACTGTCCATCAAAATAGAAAAAATTCCGAGTGAGTGTCTTCTCAAGCAGTGCAAGAAAAAATCCCACATCTGGCCCTTTATAGTTGGAATTGTCGGACAGAAGGGACCTCACGGCCTCAATACCCTCCAAGTGGGGGATATTCGTGTACAAACTCACTACATCCACGCTTGCCAAAGTGCATCTTTCCGGAAGCTGCGTAAGTTCCTGTAGTAATAATAGTAGTTGAGTTGTATCCAACAGGACCGTAGGTTCCGCTTGGATAACAGGCTGTAAAAAACCATCCAGATATTTAGAGATGTTACTATAGAGGGATCCGCGGGCCGAGATAATAGGGCGTCCCGGGGGGGCGTCCAGATTTTTGTGGACTTTAGGCAGAGTATAAAGGAGCGGTGTAATTGGGTGATCAACCGTTAATGCTTTCAAGGTCTGTTTGTCAATGATGGCATCTTGGTGGGCTTGTGCCAGGATCATGTCGATCTCATGTTTGAATCTGTTCGTAGGATCTGAACCTAACTTGCTATAAACAGCTTGGTCATTTAGTTGACGATAGACCTCTGCATTTTAAGTTGATAGATCTTGCAGAACTATTGCTCCCCCCTTATCGGCTGCCCTTATCACCACAGACGTATTCTTGCTCAGATCTTGCATTGCTTGAAACTCCCCTTTAGAAAGATTTGAAGGTATTCTAGATGGTTTACTGGCCTCATAATCAACACTGCTTTCTAGCATGCGAGCATAGCTCTTGATGGCTGCATTATGAGTTTGTGGTTCAAACGTAGATATGGGCCGTATGCAATGTTTACCGGGCACCCTTTCCTCCACAGAAGTATCTTTCCCGTAGAATTCCTTCAGCTTGATATTTCTCTGATGTTTCCAGGAGTCGACTTTCCACTCAAAACGGTTGTACTTAGTCACTGGAACAAAGGATAACCCCTTGTTGAGTAAGGAGATTTCGTCAGCTGATAAAACATGGGAGGAAAGATTAATGATAAGGTCACCTTTAGGTCTTAACGTTTTTCTCTGCCTCTCCCCTTGCTTGCTCCGCCTTGTTTTGCCGCGGCATCTTTTCGTGGGGCAACCTTTGCCCGAGTCAATGCCCCTAAAGGGGGCTTACCAGAGTTGGAAGTTGTCGCTTGATCAGAATCGGTGGCCGAGCTGTCCACAGCTGACCCCTCGGTGTCTGTCAAAAACCTCCTTGTGTTACGTCTAGGAAAGTATTTTTTACTCCTTGCTGGAAATTTCCCTGTGGCCCAAGGATACACTGTCTGATCTTCATAATCCTTGTTTACAGTCGCTAATTTCGTTTTTTTATATTTAATTAGCTCTAGCCTATGGGAGTCAATTTTGGCTTGTAGTTTATTTAACCAATCACCCTTGGTGTCATCCACTAGGAGGTGTTTGGAGACACGTTCTATCTCATCAATCTTAGATTTGGTTTCATTCAGAATTCTAGTGGATTCTTCCACGACCAAAATCATCAAATCTAGTGAACATTTGTTCAATACTGCTGCCCACCTCCTACAAAATTCAGGGTTGGTTCTTCCAATTGTGGGGATATTTTGTATCCTGAATCCCCTGGGTATTTTTCGTTCCCTATAATAATCAGAGATAGTGACCCCATGCAAGTGGTAGTCAATCTCTCTTTTGCGTAGCTTTAATAGGGAAAAATACACATCCTCTACAGATTCTCCTCCTACTGTAGCCTGAAAGGTATCTTTTACTAACACAGCTTCAGCTTCTGACTCTGAAAAACTGAGTAAATCACCTGTGGGCAAGTTAACAGCATGAAACCCCAGAGATTTTGAAATCCCAGCACCTGCTTCCATATTGAATTAATCTATGCACTGCTGTGCATTCAAATAGTCCCACCTGGCAAACAATTCAAAGTGATGAACACACACAAAAGATCCCAGCACTGACGTTATTCACACACATAATAGCGTGGTTGCCATGTCAAAAAGTACTTGTACATCCAAGCCTTCCTTGAACAAAAAACAGTTGTGACCGGCACTCCTACAGCAGAACCTAAATACCTGGGTGCCTTCCCGTGGCACTGCAAGGCCCAGCAGACAAGGTAATGTAATGGGCGGCACTCCAAAGGATTTTCAATAAATGCAACAGCTCACCAGGCCGATTAATGTTTCAACGTTTCAGGTGTCTTTATTCACACCTTTCGTCAGGATACAAAATATATAAAGCTCTGTGCTCTGGCTGCCCGGCATTTTGTTGTGGTGTGTGAGATTGGTAGCTATGACAACTACCTCCGCCCATAAGGCGGGGGTAGAGCGGCGCACAGGAGCTGGACGCAGTGCGTCCAAAGCTCCGTTTAGCATTGTTGCTATGACAACCATCTAGCTTACCCTCTACGTAGCAGTAGGGGACGACGTCTATGACGTCAGCGCCGGGGGCCGGAAGCGGAGGGCACGAGGCGTGTCTCACATGTCTGGTGTTATAAAAGGTATGTCTGTTTTATATATTTTGTATCCTGACGAAAGGTGTGAATAAAGACACCTGAAACGTTGAAACATTAATCGGCCTGGTGAGCTGTTGCATTTATTGAAAATCCTTTGGAGTGCCGCCCATTACATTACCTTGTCTGCTGGGCCTTGCAGTGCCACGGGAAGGCACCCAGGTATTTAGGTTCTGCTGTAGGAGTGCCGGTCACAACTGTTTTTTGTTCAAGGAAGGCTTGGATGTACAAGTACTTTTTGACATGGCAACCACGCTATTATGTGTGTGAATAACGTCAGTGCTGGGATCTTTTGTGTGTGTTCATCACTTTGAATTGTTTGCCAGGTGGGACTATTTGAATGCACAGCAGTGCATAGATTAATTCAATATGGAAGCAGGTGCTGGGATTTCAAAATCTCTGGGGTTTCATGCTGTTAACTTGCCCACAGGTGATTTACTCAGTTTTTCAGAGTCAGAAGCTGAAGCTGTGTTAGTAAAAGATACCTTTCAGGCTACAGTAGGAGGAGAATCTGTAGAGGATGTGTATTTTTCCCTATTAAAGCTACGCAAAAGAGAGATTGACTACCACTTGCATGGGGTCACTATCTCTGATTATTATAGGGAACGAAAAATACCCAGGGGATTCAGGATACAAAATATCCCCACAATTGGAAGAACCAACCCTGAATTTTGTAGGAGGTGGGCAGCAGTATTGAACAAATGTTCACTAGATTTGATGATTTTGGTCGTGGAAGAATCCACTAGAATTCTGAATGAAACCAAATCTAAGATTGATGAGATAGAACGTGTCTCCAAACACCTCCTAGTGGATGACACCAAGGGTGATTGGTTAAATAAACTACAAGCCAAAATTGACTCCCATAGGCTAGAGCTAATTAAATATAAAAAAACGAAATTAGCGACTGTAAACAAGGATTATGAAGATCAGACAGTGTATCCTTGGGCCACAGGGAAATTTCCAGCAAGGAGTAAAAAATACTTTCCTAGACGTAACACAAGGAGGTTTTTGACAGACACCGAGGGGTCAGCTGTGGACAGCTCGGCCACCGATTCTGATCAAGCGACAACTTCCAACTCTGGTAAGCCCCCTTTAGGGGCATTGACTCGGGCAAAGGTTGCCCCACGAAAAGATGCCGCGGCAAAACAAGGCGGAGCAAGCAAGGGGAGAGGCAGAGAAAAACGTTAAGACCTAAAGGTGACCTTATCATTAATCTTTCCTCCCATGTTTTATCAGCTGACGAAATCTCCTTACTCAACAAGGGGTTATCCTTTGTTCCAGTGACTAAGTACAACCGTTTTGAGTGGAAAGTCGACTCCTGGAAACATCAGAGAAATATCAAGCTGAAGGAATTCTACGGGAAAGATACTTCTGTGGAGGAAAGGGTGCCCGGTAAACATTGCATACGGCCCATATCTACGTTTGAACCACAAACTCATAATGCAGCCATCAAGAGCTATGCTCGCATGCTAGAAAGCAGTGTTGATTATGAGGCCAGTAAACCATCTAGAATACCTTCAAATCTTTCTAAAGGGGAGTTTCAAGCAATGCAAGATCTGAGCAAGAATACGTCTGTGGTGATAAGGGCAGCCGATAAGGGGGGAGCAATAGTTCTGCAAGATCTATCAACTTATAATGCAGAGGTCTATCGTCAACTAAATGACCAAGCTGTTTATAGCAAGTTAGGTTCAGATCCTACGAACAGATTCAAACTTGAGATCGACATGATCCTGGCACAAGCCCACCAAGATGCCATCATTGACAAACAGACCTTGAAAGCATTAACGGTTGATCACCCAATTACACCGCTCCTTTATACTCTGCCTAAAGTCCACAAAAATCTGGACGCCCCCCCCGGGACGCCCTATTATCTCGGCCCGCGGATCCCTCTATAGTAACATCTCTAAATATCTGGATGGTTTTTTACAGCCTGTTATCCAAGCGGAACCTACGGTCCTGTTGGATACAACTCAACTACTATTATTACTACAGGAACTTACGCAGCTTCCGGAAAGATGCACTTTGGCAAGCGTGGATGTAGTGAGTTTGTACACGAATATCCCCCACTTGGAGGGTATTGAGGCCGTGAGGTCCCTTCTGTCCGACAATTCCAACTATAAAGGGCCAGATGTGGGATTTTTTCTTGCACTGCTTGAGAAGACACTCACTCGGAATTTTTTCTATTTTGATGGACAGTTTTATCTCCAACGGCTCGGTTGTGCCATGGGGAGTAATGTAGCTCCGGCCTTCGCGAATGCCTACATGTTGAATATAGAGAAACGCCTATTTCTACAGAATCCGTCTTTGTCGGAGGGTCTAATACTTTTCACACGCTACATTGATGACCTGCTTCTAATCTGGGCCGGCACTCCAGAAGAATTCAAGGAACGGATGCAGACCATCAACCATCTGGATGCGAATATCAAATTTACGTACGAATGTAGTGCTGAAGTCATCCATTATCTAGATGTGCAGATTACACGACAGGGAAATCATCTACAGACAACGGTTTATCATAAACCAACGGATAAAAACACGTTGCTACATGCCAATAGTTTTCATCCCACGGCCATGAAAAAGGGCTTACCCTTCTCGCAATTTCTTCGCGCAAGGCGCATTATTAGTAAACAAGATGAGTGTGAGTTGGAACTGGATAGAATGATTGGGAAATATCTTGAGAGAGGTTACCCAATCAAGGATCTAGAAAGTGCCAAAAGAAAAGCATTGGCACTTCCACGCACTCAATGCCTGCAGCGGAAAGAAAAAGCACCAGAGAAAGTACTTCCGCTAATCACCACCTTTAACACCGCAAGTAAAATAGTAAGGAAGAAAGTTCAAAAATTTTGGCCAATCATCAAGACAGATAAATCTTTACCATCTCTTAACCAATATAGGGTGTTGAACTGTCACCGGAGGGGACGCAACCTTAAGGACTGGCTGGTCCACAATGACACCACGGCAGAGAGAAGGGAACTACGGTCACATTTCCTTACAAAAAAACCTGGTTCATATAGATGCATAGGTTGTACCACGTGTAGGTACTTGGAAGTAGGTCCGGTGGTGCTACATCCACATTCAGGAAAGAAGTTTCCCATCAAACATGTTTTAACTTGTACGTCCAAATACGTGATTTACATTATCAAATGTCCTTGTGGGTTTGCCTATATTGGCAAGACCTCCTGTACCTTTAGAGAACGGGCAGCACAACATAGGTCGGCCATAAGACAAGCCCTGGAAGGAAAAGAGATCGAACAGCCTGTCGCAAGACATTTTAGGGAGGCGCGACACACGATGGCTGCCCTACGTTACAAACTTATTGATCATGTCCCCCCGTTACCTAGAGGAGGAGATCGGAATAAGAAATTACTACAGCTAGAAGCGCATTGGATCTTCGAGTTCAACACGGTCGCTCCATCAGGATTAAATGAAAACCTCTCCCTTCTATGCTTTTTATGATATTTTCGTTCCCATTTTTCCTCTCTTTACTTTTACTTTTGCATGCCCCTCTTTGCTCGAGGTTGCCATCAGGGTCATTATTCTTAATACATCTGCATAAACTGTATGCTTAGCCCATATGCTTGTGGGCTTGACATGGATTTTTATGAGCCCATTAGACTTGATTTGGGTTTAATTGTTGACACTAAGTGTTTCCCATTTCTGGGAATCCAACTATACTTTGTTTATAGCATTTTCATATGTACCCTAATGGCACCTATCTGTATCTTTAATTTGTTTGCCTGGACCTCATTGAGGCTGTGTTATGATATGGGGCTTACTGCTTTGGTGTAGTAATCTCTTTAGTCCGAGCATCATCTATCTCTGTTCTACCTGGCTTTGGTGTTGGTGTGGGCTATTTCACTGGTTCTTTTGAAGCAACTGGGACTGGATGTGATGTCATCCAATGTCCTCAGTACTTTATGGGATATGGGTTGCCGCGATCAGCGGTGTCTTTTCTACACAAGGTCTGCCTCGAGCTCTGTGCTCTGGCTGCCCGGCGTTTTGTTGTGGTGTGTCAGATTGGTAGCTATGACAACTACCTCCGCCCATAAGGCGGGGGTAGAGCGGCGCACAGGAGCTGGACGCAGTGCGTCCAAAGCTCCGTTTAGCATTGTTGCTATGACAACCATCTAGCTTACCCTCTACGTAGCAGTAGGGGACGACGTCTATGACGTCAGCGCCGGGGGCCGGAAGCGGAGGGCACGAGGCGTGTCTCACATGTCTGGTGTTATAAAAGGTATGTCTGTTTTATATATTTTGTATCCTGACGAAAGGTGTGAATAAAGACACCTGAAACGTTGAAACATTAATCGGCCTGGTGAGCTGTTGCATTTATTGAAAATCCTTTGGAGTGCCGCCCATTACATTACCTTGTCTGCTGGGCCTTGCAGTGCCACGGGAAGGCACCCAGGTATTTAGGTTCTGCTGTAGGAGTGCCGGTCACAACTGTTTTTTATATATATATATATATATATATATTGGGAAGCATTTCGACTAAATCCTTTTCCAAGCTTCTTTAACAGCAAAACAGTTAACATTATATATTATTTAATAGTATTTTTCTCAGTAATATGCTATGAATATTCAGTAGTTTCATCCCAGAAATGGAATGCCAACATATTAATTTGTTTGCAGTGAAAATGAGTGGAGGCTTGCAGATGAACTAACTTTTCTAATAAATATAATGCTTTAAAGGAAGAAAAATAGTTCTAGATGAGATCTAATGCTAAAACAAAATAGTATTTTCAGACTCATGTACTTGACTTATAGAGGACAAGGATAACCATGCCTTGCTATACATGATTCAATAACAACCTCCTTGACAAGTGACTGAGAGGAGGGATTCAGTATGTTTTGTTGTCAATTACAATGTTAACAGTCATTACCTATACTCAGTTCTTTTGTGAGCCACTATAATTGATGGGCTCCCGAAAAGGTAATTAAATTGTTCTATGTGCCCATTAATTGTCACGCTTGCTGTGCCCAAATAAACAGGGTTTAGTCACGTTACATTAGGGTGCCAAAACCACAAACGTTTTGCATATTTCTTCTCACCAGATCCAGAGGTGTGAGAAGAAATATGTCCTTTCATGTCACTCGCTCCCAAATGGAGCAATAATTGAATTGCTCTGTCATGTGCCATCTAGTGTCAGCCACAGGGGAAAACAATTGAATCACTGCCCATAATTTTGATATGAACA
Source organism: Pseudophryne corroboree (assembly GCF_028390025.1). NCBI lineage: Eukaryota > Metazoa > Chordata > Amphibia > Anura > Myobatrachidae > Pseudophryne > Pseudophryne corroboree. The sequence goes on from NC_086448.1 coordinate 433,214,812, forward strand.
CTTTGTTTACAGATAAAGTATTCACATGCTCAGAATGTTGGAATGTACAATGTCAATTTGCAAAATATCAAAAGTGACATATTGACATGTACAAAATTGCTATGGGCTTATTCAGGTTTGTAAGCAAACCAAAAACACACCCCACCCAAATCTAACTCTCTCTGCACGTTACATCTGCCCCACCTGCAGTGCAACATGGTTTTGCCCAATTGCTAACCTTTTAGTTTGGTAACAAACCTGAATAACCCCCCATGTGTTCAAAATGACCGCAGGTAAATAATGTTGACACTTAATTTTAAGCCTAGCCCTAACCCTAAAAATGATAATGTTGACATTTCAACACTATTTAGATATCTAAACCACCAGGGTGGTACTCAAAGTAAGATGGCAATGCAGGAAGTGGGTCAGTTTCTCAAGTGGGCCAAACATTATCTCCCAGCCATCTCAGCTGTATTCATACCTGGGACTCTCAACTGGGAAGCAGACTTCCTTAGTTGCCATGATGTTCACACGGGCACATGGTCCCTACACCCAAAAGTGTTTCAGCTTCATGCAGAAAAATTGGGTCTTCTAGCTGTTGATCTCATGGCCAAACGACACAACCACAAGGTTCCAGTGTTAAAATCCTGGCCAATGGATCCAAAAGCAGCATTTGTGGACCCTCTATGAATCAATTGGACCTTCCATCTATGGAATGTCTTCCCTCCAATATCTCTTCTGCCTAGGGTCCCATGGAAATTCAAACTAGATGAATGAAACCTCATCATAGTAGCCCCAGCGTGGCCCAGATGTTATTGGTTCTCCAAGCTACAGTATAGAGTATCTCAGTGGGAGATCCTCTATACCTTTCTCTTGCGACAGGATCTGCTGTCTCACAGACCTAGCATGACTGTCTTTGCTGGCGTGGCACTTGAGTCTTTCATATTGAGGGCAAAAGGTTTTACTCGTTCTGTGGTTCACACTATGCTTAAAGCACGAAAACTGTCCGCAGCCCATATATACTATAGGGTGTGGCACACTTGCTTTCAGTGGTGCGCTACCCATCACTATGACCCTACAGTCTGCATGGTGACAAGGATACTTGCCTTCCTCCAAAGGGGATTAAGTTTCAGCCTTTCGCCTAGCTTCTCCTAAAGTATACATCTCTGGTTTGTCAGTATGGTTTCAACGCAGGATTTGTCCATTGCTTGATGTTCATACCCTTCTGCAGGACATTTTATGTGTACAGGCTCCCTATTTTCCACTGGTAGCTCTTGGGACTTGTATGTGGTTCTCAACGCTCTTCAGATGCCTCCATTTGAACCTCTGGAGTTGGTTGATCTTAAGTGGTTGTCTGCAAATACATTGTTTCTTTTAGCATTTGCATCTGCAAGGCCGGTGTCAGACTTGGGGGCACTCTCCTGTCACCCTCTCGTCTTGATCTTTCATCCGGACAGGGCTGTTCTACATACTTGGCCGGGTTACCTTCCTAAAGTGGTATCTTGTTTCCTCCTTAATGAAGACATTTTGGTTCCGGCCTGTATTTCACCAAATTTAATTTCTTTGGATGTGATCTGATCTCTTTGTCTCTATGTCAATCGGACTGGATACATTAGGAAATCAGATTTTCTATTAATCATCTACGGATCTGACAAACGTGGTTGGCCAACATATAAAGGCTCTGGGAGTCATTCTGACCCATTTGCACGCAGTGGTTCTTTGTTGCAGTGCGAATGGGTCAGAACTGCGGCTGCACGGTGGCCGCATTGTGCACGCGTGTCATTGCCTAGCGATGGCCGTCGCAAGGCATTGACACCAGGACTGATGAAAGCGATTGCAGGTGCGATCACAAGAAGATTGTCAGCGGGAAGGAGGATTGGGGTGTCTACTCACCATTTCCCATGCGTGGTAAGGCGAATGCAGGCATGTCCAGGCATTTGGAGGGCGGATGTCTGACGTCACAGCCGGGACCTTCATCGCTGGATCCGTCGCACTGGGTAAGTAGCTGCAGTCCTAGTCTTGTTTTGTTTGAAACTTTTATAGCATAGCAGGGCTGCACAAGCAATCGCAGCCTTACTATGCTAAAATACACTCCCCATAGGCGACGTCAAGTTGATCGCATGATCAGCAAAAAGTTGCGACGTGCGATTAACTCGGAATGGCCCCCTCTGGCCAGATGGATTTGAATGGCTATCACAAAAGCATATACTCAAGCTGACCTTCTGGTACCAGCTTCAATCTCTGCTCATTTTACTCAGTCTGTGGGACCTTTATTGGTGGCAGTGCCATGGTGCATTGGCTGAACAATTGTGCAAGGCGGCCTTCCATCCACACTTTTCTTAGGTTTTGCCTTTGATACATTCACCTCCCAGAATGCTTCATTTGGATGCCAGATTCTCCTATCAACTCAGGAGCATCCTCACCCTTAAAGTACTGCTATGCTGCACCCTGACGCACATGGCTTATTTGGGTTTGCAGCACTGGTCACTGGTTTCCTTCTACTATCATTGAGAGTGTGTTATTTGGTGTACAATATCTTTCTTCTCTCCTCTCCTCTTTTTGCTTTGGACTTGTTAACAAAACTGACCTGCCTGAGCATGGAGGCAGGGTTATAAGGAAAAAGGACCAAGGCATCCCTGGATTGCTGAAAGCTTTACTATTTGGTGCCCAGACCTGATCTCACCATCCAGGGCTGCTATCAGAAATGATGGGGCCCAGGACTGAAAAATGAGGCCCCCACAACCCCCCCCCCCCATTGCTCCCTCCCTGCACCCTGCATCCCCCGAACTTACATTTTGATGGGGTCTGGGTGGCAGCAGTGAGGATTGCGCATTGGCAGGCAGCCACATCATGAATGGCAGCTCCTGATTGGCTGCTGGTCTGTGAGCTCAGATTGGCTCATGGATGGCTCTGTAGTAAGAATACCATTGCGGCTCTGTACCTCCGAGGCTGCCTGCCAGTGTTTAGGCAGGCAGCTGACATGGCTCACTATCCTTACTGCAGCCACCCAAACCTACTTTCAGTCCGGGCCCGGGACTGGAGTCCTCATCGTCCCCCTTGATGGCTGGCCTGCCAACAGTTACAACCCTGATGTTATCCCTGTGGACCCTATGGACCTCGAAGAAAGAGAGTTAACAAAGGTAAGTCTACCATAACTTATGTTTTTCCATCACATCTCTAAGTTTTTCTAATAATTTGGCAGCAGTATGCCTCTTAGTGAAGCCATTGATATAGATCGTAGCCTGCCTGTGAAAGAGCTGGCTGGCATTGTATGAGAGATACATCTGCTGATGATGAAAGTGTTACACACACCCAATGGGCTCTCACAGTCATGTAATCTTTAGTTTGACCTCTACCATTTATCCACATAGCTGTAGTCAAGTGGATAATTGGCACAATGGCATTTTGTAGGCAATGAATAACAATTTGTTTACTTCTTGGTACAGTTGAGGAATTACTGTTCTGGTAAAATGGAATTGAGATGTAATTTCATTGCAGTGATACATGACCTCAATTAATCATTTAAAACAGATGCTTTTATGGCGGATGTTAGATGCAGATCTAATGCTATCATAGTCATCATGGCTTCAGTGATAAGCTATGCTTAGGTCATCTTTAGTAATATGAAGGCTATTTACACAAGACAGTTCCTGCTGCATAGCATATTATCGCACGCCCACTGTGTACAAAGATGCAGTGGCTGTGCATTAGCATCCATCTCTGAATCAAGCCAGCAGATAACACAATATAAAACAATGATACAGCTAAACAAGATATCCAAGCCAAGCTAATAAAGGCTCCAATAACAGCAAACCACCATCTCCCACAAATCTAATTAACTTACTAACTCCACAGCCTGTCAATCATCTTACCATCTCTAAAGGCTGATGTCACTGACCTCCAGAAGGAGGCATCTGCCAAGCCATTTTTGATGGAATGTCCACTAGTCTAAGCCACCCTCACCATAAACCTCCAAATTCATAACCATACAGCTCTAGACAAATCTTCCAAAAGCAGAGAAACATTTTAATTTTGGAGATGGGTGCCATCAGACCAATATAATATGGCATAATTATAACAGATCAATAATAAATAACCCAAACCTCCCAGTGTACCAAAAGTCAATCAGGTTTCCATAGTTGGAGAAATGGGTAAAATCTTTCCAAGCCCTAAGATGAATGGCAGTGTGCTGCCAATGCCTCAAGTTATATTGCAGGGGAATGGTATAAAATACTTATAGTGATCCCACTTCCATCAGATAATGCCAGTTATCCTGGACCAAAAAACTTGCCAATGCTGCAGATGTAGCAGTGCTATTATGAAAAGAATGAGACCCAATATAATTGGGCTGCAAACACAGTAGAAACACAATGGTTCAAAAACATACAAATTCATATTTTATTTCCATTTTCATTTACAGTACCAAATAGGTAATCCCCCGATATGTGACTGAATCACCACATGAGAAGATGATTAGGAAATCAGGCAGATCCTAATGTCACTACAAGCAGCTAAGAAAATTTCTAGATCTGTAACCAACTGATTTTGAAGCTATATTTTGTCAAGCACAGAATTTACTCCAACAATAACATTACAAAACAGCAGAGATGCAACTACAGACTTGGACACAGCAGCAATGTGAAAATATGCTAATGGTGCAGAAGGATCATCTGCAAGGCCATAAGTTATCTGAGGAACCCTGAGGTCACTCATATTGGCCCTACCAGCTCCTTAGCCAGAAAGTCTGTCCCCATCTTTGGAAACACTGCCCAACTACAGTCACTCCTTGCCTAAAAACTGTGGCAAACTGTCAATAAGGCTGTGGCTCAGGTGGGACTGTGTGCAAAGATGAAGGATCTGTTTTGCACATGCGCAGATGTCAATCCATTGGAAATGTATGCAAACCATCGGGTATGATAGAGACAACCCCTGCATTAGACACGAGGATGAATGCTATTTTAGAGGGAGTATGCAGTGGAGAGAGCTCCTGTACAGTGTGATCCGCAGCAGCACACAAGTGAGAGATCTCCTGTGAAGAGATACCCTGTGTGTGAGAGGGTGAGGGTCTATATGATATGTGTAATGCTGGATCCCTGTTCAATAGCCCCTTGTGATGTGCCCTATAGTTATGGAGGGGTCATTACAAGATGCCAGAGGGAAGGCTAAAGGGAAGTTCCACTGAAGAGTAGTGCTTAAGTAGAAGAGCCCAGCAGTAGAAGTAGAGATGTGCGCCTGGCTTTTTCTCGAGTTTTGTGTTTTAGTTTTGGATCTGTATTGGTTTTGCCAAAATTCGCCCTTGCATCAAAATAGCTAAAATCCCTGAATTTTGGCCTAATTTTGTTCCTACAGTATTATTAACCTCAATAATATTAATGTCCACTAATTGCCAGTAAATGTTGACCACCTCACAGCTCACAATATTGTTTTCATCCACTTTAGGATTAAAGGTTGCAGTGAGGTAGCTGGATGACTAAGCTAAGTGGCACAAATATGTGGCGCTTAAACTTCCACCAATGCACATCTAGGAGTGGCACTACTGTAGAAGATGGTGGCAGTTTAATAAGCTATGCACCAGACAGCGCATAATGCAAAGAGGTGCAAGATGGAATTGTTCTTGGGCCATCCCACCCACCCTTATCTTGTATATATTTAACAGGAAATGCGAAGTTTAACAAACACTCATTTCAGCAACAGGGACTGTCACTTCTGGCTAATTGGTTTGTTTGGGCCCCCACAAAACAAGCTAGCAATGGGCAGTGCACAAACTGGCTCTACATAGGCAAGATGTCGTCATCTTCATCAGATTCCTCATCCCCATCAGAATGTACATTCTCTTCTTCACACAATAATAATTACTCTGTGCTGGAAGTCACTGTATTAGGTGACTCTGTACTTTGTGAACGTAATTGTCTATAAAGACCTTCCTCGTGGAATTGGTAATTCATTTTGAAGAACATCATCTTTTCCACATTCTGGGGAAGTAACCTCCTATGCCGATTGTTGACAAGGTTCCCGGCTGCACTGAAAACACTTTAAGTACACACTGGAAGGTGGGCAACATAAGTAAAGCAAAGCCAGTTTGTGCAATGGCCTCCAAATTGCCTTTTTTTTCCTGCCAGTATTGAAACAGACTGTCTGACATGCCTATTTGGATGCTATCACGGAAATAATCATCAACCATTCTTTGAATGGTGACCATATCATATGTAGTGACAGTAGACATGACAGTAATTGTAGGCAGCTCCTTCAGTCCGGACCAGATGTCTCTTATGAAAATTTTGTTTTTTCCTCACAGCCGCAGTTGCCAAAGAATCTGAAGGAGGAGATGTTGCTGTGTCTCGTGCCGCTTGAGCTGTCAATTTTCTCACCACCAGGTTGGATTTAAACCTAAGATCAAGTATAATTGCCAAAATATAGTTATCCGATTTCAAGACATTGACGACCCTTGAATCCTGGCGAAGCTACAAGTCCAACATGCTTAGCATACTCGCTTCCTTTCAGCTCCTCCTCCAATTCGTACAGCTTCTTTTCTAAGAGTCTAATAAGAGGAATGACCTGACTCAAGCTGGCAGTGTCTGAACTAACTTCACATGTGGCAACTTCGAAGGGTATGAGAACCTTGCACAACACTGAAATTATTCTCCACTGCACTTGACTAAGGTGCATTCCTTCTCCTTTCCCTATGTCATAGGTGGATGAGTAGCTGAAGCATATAGAGGGTTGAATTCCACCTTGTTACTATTTCTTGCTTTAGTTCAACTGTTCTTGCAAGTGCTGCAATCTTCTACATGCACTTGCAAGATGGCGAAAATGTCCCGAAATGTTTTGTGCCATGGACAGCATATCCTGTACACCCCTGTCATTTAAACATTTTTTAGCACAATCATGTTAATTGTACAAGCAAAATAGGGGACATATTGGAATTCGCCCAGCTGTAATGCTCTCACAATATTGGTGGCATTGTCAGATATCATAAATCCCGAGGGGAACCCAAGTGGGGTAAGCCATTTTTGCAATGATTTCCATGAGTTTTTCTAAGAGGTTGTCAGTGGTATGCCTCTTAATGAAAAAGGGTGATACACAGAGTAGCCTGCCTTTGAATGAGCTGGCATTTGTGAGATGCTGCTGCTGTTGGTACTGCTCAAGGCAATACATCTACCCATTGGACTGTCACTGTCATGTAGTCTTTAGTTTGCCCTCTTCTGCTTGTCCACATATCCATGGTTAAGCGGATAGTGTCTACAACGGCATTTTTGAGGACACTAACAATGCTTTTTTAATGTCCTTTTACAGGCTGGGAATTTCTTTCCTAGTGAAGTGGAATCTAGATGGGATTTGGTACTGGGGACACAGGATCTCAATCAACTGTCAAAACCCACTGCATTAATGGTGGATACTGGACACACGTCTAATACCAGCATAGTTGTTATGCCGTGAGTAATCTGCTGTGCAACTGGGTGACTGTTTTCATACTTGCTCCCCCTTGCAAAAGATTGTTAAACAGTCAGTTGTTTAGTTTAAATACAAGTAGTCTTCCTGGTCCCTGTCTGGACAGTAGTAGCTGCAGCAGCAACAGGCGTAGCACTCAAGGATGCTTCTGAGGATCCCAGATAGGAGAGGAGTCAGTCACACTTACGAGATTGGTAGCAGGTCTACTTCCAATCATGAGTGAGGATGTTGATGATGAAGGTGTTAGTGATGGAGATTGCAGGCCTTTGGCTATAACAAAGAGAAGGACTGGCTGTTATGCTTTTAGCCAAAATTTCTGAATTTGATAATGACTTTTGATGAATGTGTTGCAAGTGATGTGCAAGGGAGGAAGTTCCTAGGTGGTTAAGGTAATTACCTCTACTTACTATGGCTTTACAAAGGCTACAGTTGGCTTTACACTTGTTGTCCAGATTTGGATAGAAATAATTTCACACAGAAGTTGCGGATTTTTTTGTCTTTTGCCCAGGCATGACAATGGGCTTTTTCATCAAGAAAAAAAGGCATTTGTTTCCCCCAGCACCCTGAATGATAACCGTAACCAGATATAAATTCCACATAATAATAGAATTCAGAGATCTTCGTTACACATATTTGCGCAAATGTGTGAATAAGCCCCAAAGGCTTTTCCATACCATGGGCAACAACTGTCTCCACTGTTTCCTTAAACAAACATCATCCTCATCATCAACATCCTCATCATCAACATCCTTATTAGAACCATCTACACAAATATCCTCCTCATCCTGGTGTACTTATACAGTGGCATCCTCAATTTCAATATCAGCAAGTTGACACTTGCAGAGGGAGTGTAAATGGTGGAAGGAGCCTCCTCTTCAAGTACAGTATTGAAAACATCACACATGGCACCCGTGGTCACACTTAGACTCTCCTTGGGGATTGGTGATATTTCTGAGCACACAGTTGGCTCCTGTGCCTTATCAAGTTTAATTTTTTTAACTCTTCTACAGAGAGAAGGGCTTATGTTATCATTCAGAGATGCAGAACTACCAGTCTTAAACAAAAGCCAAGGCCTTAGCCTTTCCTTGCCATTTTGTGTAGTGAATGGCATATTGCCAATTTTATGTTTCTCTACAGCTCACTTTACTTGTGATTTTGTTTTTATTTAGCACTGTAAAATGATATTGCGTCTTTGATTTTACATGCACTGACTTGCCATTGGGCATCAGCATTAGCAAATGAAACTGATAGACTTGCATTGTTATAAGTGGCAGCAGCTTCAGCACTAATATGAGGTTCATGATCTCCTCTCAATTGTTCGTCCTCCATTTCTATCAACAAACGCAATGTGGGGTACAGCTTACACAACAATTTATAAAATGTACCACCTACAGTGTCCCCAATACATGTGTGTCAAAGACAGTAGTCGAACACTGCAGTTGACCTTCACCAACAGCGTCGCACAATACGTGTGTGAGTGAGAAATGGTAGTCAAACACTGCGGTTGACCTTCACCAAAAGCATCGCACAATACATGTATGAGTTAGAAATGGTAGTTAAACACTGCATTTGACCTTCACCAATAGCTTTGCACAATACATGTATGAGTAATATTATACTGCAGTCTGAATGGCAGTTTCACAGTACTTAAAACTACTTAATTAAAAATTGTATACTACACTGTGGTACAGCACAAAAAAAATATTTTTTAATAATTATATTTTTATGCTTTATGTTTTTAGTGTTTATTATTTTAATTTTACACTGGGACGGAGCTCCTGGATGATCGGACAGAGCACTCCCTGGACTGATACATCAGAGCTGAAAGAGCAACCCTGGACTGATACAGCAGAGCTCATAGATCACCCCTGAACTGATACAGAAGAGCTGACAGAGCAACCCTGGACTAATACACCCCACGCCAAATATACACAGTACTGACAGACACCTCCATCCAGTACACTCTTAACAGCTGGAGTGAAGATGGTGCTAATCCAGGGGACCCTTATAGAATCCAAAACCCGTGAGAATTCGACAGCGGGAAGATGACATTCGGTCTCTCTCTGGGATTCGAGTCTGGTGGGATAACTCAAGCCGGACTTGGATCCTGGCTTGGCTCTCAATGTTCAAGTGGAGGACCCATTCATCTCTAAGTAGAAGGGTTAAATGTCTGCATAATGTTGGCAGCACGTTAGATGAATGGTGCCTGGATAGTGGGATGTTTAATAGCAGCAGAGTCCTTGGATATATAGGATATTACTCTGCCAAAAGAAGGTGTATGCAGGGGCCCTGTGTGATGGGATGTGCCCAGTGCCATTTATTGAGGCAAACAAGCTGTGCGATTGCATGGAGCGCCCGCCGTGGTACTTCGTGTCTCCTATCCTGATGCCCCTCCTCCCTCTTCTCTAGTATGCATTCGGGGGGCAGAGTTTCACATAATGATGTGGTTGCGTCGTGACATCACAATGCAACATCATCATTCCATGAAGCTCCGCCCAATTGAGCGGAGTAGTACTAGGTAAGAGGGAGCAGGTGGAGCGGAAAATCTGTGCTGGCGGGATGGAGGCTTCCAGCGAACATACTTTCCCCCCCTTGCCAATGAGCATCCAATTTGGCAATGAGCATTACCCATAGCAATGAGCATGGATCCCAGAGCATAAAACCCCTGACAACGAGCATGACACCCAGAGCATGAAACCCTGGCAACGAGCATGACACCCAGTGCATGAAACCCCTGGCAACAATCATGACACCCAGCGTGTGAAACACCTGGCAACGAGCATGACACCTAATGCAGGAAACCCCTGGCAACAAGCGTGACACCCAGCACACGAAACCCCCGGCAACAAGTGTGACACCCAGCACATGAAACCTCTGGCAACAAGCAGGTAATTTAAATGTAATTAGAAGCCTTGTTGTAGGGCATAATGTATCACGGGCATTGCAGTGTATGGCAGAATATGGTGCAAGGGGCATTTAGTGTGTGGGGCTAAATATGGTTGAATGTTTATTTTTTCCAGTAGTGGTCTAGGTCTGTTGTTGCAGGGTCAAAAACTGGGGTGTAAGGTAGTCTTTCACTGCGAGTCCACGCCTATTTTAGGGATGCAACACCCATTTTAGCGAGGCCACGACCCCTCACAGAAGGCTCATACAAAATAGCATTTTTTAGTGTCTATGGGGGCGCACATTTTTGAATGTCTGTGGGGGAGTGGGGCACATTTTTGTAATGCTCGCACTGGCAGCCAAATTATCTAGAAACAGTCCTGGATGTGCTCCTTGGTAGGAGTCTCCCATAATGGTTAAAGCAAAGTACAATGAACTGTCCCCTGTTTTGCTGTATGATGTATCTGATTAACTGAAATGCTGTAGAACCTCTGTGCCCGGGTATGTGCTGCCATTCACTGCAGCTGTGTGATATGTGTAAGAATGTGCTGGAGGTGTTCATTCCAAGTGCAAAGTGTAACTACAATACACAGCATTTACCATCTATTACAAATAAAGCGCTGGAGGAAATTGGGGAGGGTGCGGGGGAAGAAAAAGCCTAACCATGTGCCCAAGTTGCTCTTTCTTCAGAAGCTTCTTCAGAATATGGAACAATTCAAAAGCAGAATATAAGATTCTGAGACCCCCCAGAAATGGGCAATATAAAATGCTTAAGCCATACTGCAATAGTTCAGCATTAGCCTAATTAATGTATCATTCCAACCACTTGAACATTGCCTCTGCTCTGGGGAGGTTGTCCTACTTAGTGCCACACTCAACAGTAATGTATAAAATTGGTGCTTCACTCTCAGAAAAGACACACTCCTTCCCTGGCTGGTACAACAGCAAAAGCAAAGTTGTCAGAAATCAATTTGCAGCCTGCTACAGCCGTGGTAAGTATTGTAAGTGAAGGCACTTAACTTTTGTGGGGTTCTTAGTTATTTTAATTGCCATTGTACATGCTCTTCAGAGAATAGCAAGATGTGCTGGTTGACCTTGAGCCATGCTTTGATATCCTTGCAACCAAAGTCCATAATAGTGAAGCTATCCTGTTTTTACTTGGACTCAATATACAACCTGTGGATCAAATGCAAAAATGTTGTCGCAATAGCGTGCTCTGCCAGACATGCCTCCAGGTAACAGGCAGCAAATACAGTACACACATTTCCCCAGCCAATTAATATACATATGTAGCTATGCTCATCATGTCTTCATCTTTCCATGATCATGCCTTGTTAGGCATGACCACATTCACGTCTTAGATGTGCATGCGCCCAATTTTCATGAATGTGAGTGACAAATGCTGTAGCTCGGCATGGCTAGGCGCAGGAGTGCCTAACCATGTTGGAAGTGCACATTTAGTGCAGATGTAGCCATGATGAGCGCCTAGCAAGTCTGGAATAGCACACTATCACACATTGCTGGATAGACCACACAGAAGCAGGAAGGTAGAAGAAAATACATAGCCTCATCCCTATTAGCCTAGAGTCCAAAGCTCAAGCCCAGTAATGTCAGGTTTGTCACTGATCTCAAAGAACAAACAAAAGCCACTTCCCCAGCTAAATCTGAGTCACTATGCACTGGAAAAGAAAGACAAACAGGTTTCTTATAATGTATGGATCCTGCCCCAGAAGGCAAAAACACAGCTGGATATGGAACTTCCAGGACAACTACAGGAGCATAGGAAAATTAATTGACCGTAGAAGAAGTTACATACAGGTCACAGAGATGAAGAGTGATTATGAATGGCCTATTTATTTTACATTGTGGAGTTAATTGTTCCATATATTATATTCTTTTCAATTTGAAATAACTCAAGCATCACATATAAGAGGATTTCCTTATCCATTGTTTTTTCCTTCAGTAACAGTCATGCCCATCATGGAATACTTTCAAAACAACTCTTGAAACACAAATAACATCACTATACAATAAGGGCCTGAGTGATGTTTGTACGCAAAAGCTTACACAGCTGCAATTTTTCAGGCTACAGAATTGCTAATCATCGCAAGTGAAGCTGCCACCCAGAAAAGATTATACATGCCCATCGGCGCCATCGCAAAGTTCTTAGCAATTACATACACATATGCAGCATTGACGCAATAACGAGGAGCATTGACTCCCTGAGTGAATGTATAGATATGTAGACTGGCTGCGGCATTAGGAACACTGGTGCCATATATCACTGCGAAAGAATGATGATAATAATAATAATAATAATTATTATTATTATTACTTATAAGTCTTAACACATCAGTTAAAAATCCCTTTTCTAGATGTTTAAATGACGTAACATTTTCATATAATGATGCTTTCAGTTGTTTTGGGGAAATCCAAGGAGAAGAGATTTTTGTTTTTGTATTGGGTGAGGGTGTGAGGGTGAGGGTGAGGCTCTAAGTAGGATCACAAGATTTTTAACCTGTAATTGAATAGAGTGCAGTAATAACCGCAATACCTAGCAATGCATTTTTATTTCTTTTTACATTCTAGCAATATTTCTGTACCTGATAAGAGTTACTTCTGTTACAAAGAAACATGCTGCTGTCCTGCCTACATTAACCATGATAATTGCCATAGGATTTGTATTTTTTTTTACATTTTGTGCAGTGCTCTCAGGCAGCGGCAATAAATAATGTGCACTTAGCTGCACCATTGGTCATTCACAGTCCTATCACAGCAACCTCCCCCATTCCCGGAAGATAAATGTGATTTAAATTAATAGCAAGTCCTAAATAACTCCTCAGCTGGTAAACGATGCATTTATCAGGCACAGACAGGCAGTGTCCTTTGATTCATGGTCCCCTTTTACATTGTGAAGGGTGCATACAAAAATTGTTATTTCTTTTTAATAAAGTGTAGCAGACAGTCTTCAGTCATTTATCAGGGAGGGTGGCATTGTGACAAACAGAAATATTGTAGCCGCAGATGAATGAGTAGGATAAAGCACACATTTCTCAACAAAAATAATCACTGCCCAAATAATCTCATAAAAGTCAGCTTTTAAGAGCCATGAAACAAAATACGTCCAAGTGAAAGATACAGCCATGATTTTGTGTTTAACTAAAGGCAAAACTGAAGAAACTATTATGGACCACAATATATCTTTGTGTTGCAAGAAAATATACATTTCCATCTACAGTATTTTGTGCATTATAGCAAACCAGCTTTTTACTTTTGTTCCTTGTAACCTACAGAAATAAATATGAATGATAATACATTCTATATTAATTACAATTTTGAAATATATGTAACGTTTTAATTTTATGCATTCATTTTAAATTATGATTTTCAAAAAATTGAATATGTCAACATTTTGAGAAGAGTTTTTCCTAAAGGCCAGGGCAGTGCACATTGATTAGTATTCTGCTTTCTGTCATTTATAAGCAATTTGAATAACATTTTGAATTCTGGCATCATGTCATTTCAGAGATTATTAAGGATTTAATAACCCAATCTTCTGTCAGACTGCACCTCTGTCGCATATTCACTGTTCCCTTAACTGGTAATAGCAAGGCCAAACTGGCAATATTTCATGGTGGATTCATGCTGCCAACATTGCATCCATGTGGTATGACTTGTTAACAGTTATCATGCCGTCTGTCATCGGGTCAACATGTGACTGTCAACAGGGCTGAATTCTTGACATGGAGCATTATGGCATGCTCAGAATGTCGACAGTGACCAGGTTGACATTTATCATGCCCACCCAGATGATATGTTAACGTGATGAACCATCCCTGGCAGTCTAGTGGTCTCTTACTTTGGGTATTTCTCCCCTATCCTCAACTCTCCCCATAGTGCCTAATCTTAAACTCTCCCCTAAGGCTAACCTTAACGTCTCCCTTAGTCTAACCCTTTCCCTCCCAGGGGTGCCAAGCCCAAACTGTTGGCATCCTCGGACTATAAAGAGGTTGTTGACCTGGTGTCTGTCAACAGTTTGAGCCATGTCACTGTTCTTATGTCAACATTATGGTGTTAAATTATGAATATCAACATGGTTACTGTTGACCATGTGATCAGTTACTGTTAACCATGTGACCGACTACCCATTTATTACTAAAGCTGATGAAAAAAGGAAGCTATAATGAGGTACCTGGTTATCTTTTCAATTAAATTATCTATGGTTTGATATGGAATTCCAGTTACAGCAGGCCTAGTAATGATTTATCACTAGCTAGAAAGGGTATACAGATGGTAGGTCGACATAGGTTAGGTCGACAATCAATAGTTTGCCCACTTTTGGTTGACATTGACATGGTTGACCCAGCAAAAAGGTTGACATGTTAAAATGGTTGACACATGACAGGTTGGCACATAAATAGTTCAACATGACTTTTCAATTTTATTTTTACCTTTTTCATACTTTATTGTCCACGTGGACTGCCATTGAGAATAGTAACATGTGCCGAGTGTATCGATAGCGGAGTGAGGCACCTTGCCTTCACCCACCAAGCAAGGGGATGTGGTACACTAATTGGGGTTCCCAGTCATGTTATGTAAATTAAAAACTTAATGTCGACCTTTTAATATGTTGACCTGTCCGGTGTCTAACATTTTAATGTGTCAACCTTTTTACTGTAACATAGTCTCTGAGGTTGAAAAAAGACAATTTGTCCATCAAGTTTGAGTTTAACTTTTGTGGGGTTCTTAGTTATTGAAATTGCCACTGAACATGATTTTCAGAGAATAGCAAGATGATCGAGTTTAACTATAGTGCATGATCTAACCACCAGAACCCTGTATATCCTCATTCATTAGGAATTTATCTAGCCCATTCTTAAAAATCAATGACCGAGTCTGCCATTATTACTCTCTCAGGCAGGGAATTCCAAATATGTATTGTCCTTACTAGGAAGAAAACTTTTCATCTCTGTGTGTTAAATCTCCTCACCTCAAACCTAAACAGATGTCCATGTGTACTCTGTGTTGATGTTACCAAAAACAAATCCCCCGCTAGCTCTGTGTATTGTCCCCTTATATATTTGTAAATGTTAATCATGTCCCCTCTTAATCTCCTTTTTCCAGTGTAAACATGCCTAGCCTAACAAGCCTTTCCTTATATTTTAGCGTCTGCATCCCCTTATTCGATTTGGTCACCCGTCTCTGAACCTTTTCTAGTTCCAGGATATACTTTTTGTAGTCTCGTGCCATACTGTATTGACCATGTCAATGTCGACCAATAGTGGTTGACCTATTGACTGTTGACCTAATGCAGGTTGACCCATTGATCCATAACTGCTAGAAAAGAACCCATTTTCTTAAACCATTTCATTGAATTGGTAAAGTTACTGAAATGTTTCACATTTCTATTATATAAAAAAAAATCAAGTAAATTCTGAGAATGAAGATAGAGAAGGTGGGGCTTATTCACTGGGCCCTTAATCAGCAGTGGGCACCGATCAGGGATAAGTGTCAGTGTCACTTCTTCAGCTGATTTTGTGTCACGTCCTGCTCTTTTTCTGGTTCTGAATGTTGCAGTCATGTACACTGACTGCATGACAGGCTCGCTGTACTGCTCCTGGTCCTGTCTGAGGGCAGGCTGCTCGGGTCCTTCATTTGCAGGGGGGGAGGTCTAAGAAATGTTGGGGGCATGATTGAAAAAGCAGGTAGGCACAGGACATTTGTATGTGGAGCTAGTAAACAGGGGGGAATGTTTGAATTAAGCTGGAGAATATGCGGACGTGTAGTAAGCTGATGGGCACAGTGTAGTGTATGTAGTTAATTGGTAAGGGAGCATGTGTGCTAAAAGCTATTGAGTAGAGGGACATGACTGAGAAAGAACTGCACCAAAAAATAATAATTACATAAACAACTGTAATTCCAGAATATTGTTTGGTCTAAAAAATATATTATTAAAGACTACTGTTCTAGAGGTGATTCAGGATTACTGTATAAATATAAAATGTGGCAACAAATTATGCAAAAGTCCAAAATCAAGAAAGAGTATTCAATAGGGTGAGGAACACTAACGGGGTAATTTAGATATGATTGCTGCTGTGCATTTTCGCACAATGGGTGATCAGATCTGAACTGCTCATGCATATGCACCTCAATGCGCAGGCATTACGGATCGCTGCAAAGTGGATCACCGGTCAGCGATGGGTTCGTGTCCATTCACACGGGCGTTTGCAAGGAGATTGACAGGAAGAGGGCATTTGTGCGTGGCAACTGTTTTCAGGGAGTGTCTGGAAAAAACTCAGGCGGGACCAAGCGTTTGAAGGGAGGGTGTCTGACATCAAATCCAGTCCCGAACAGACTGATGTGATTGCAGCAGCTGAGTAAGTCCTGGGCTGCACAGACACTGCACAAAATCAGTTTGTGCAGCTCTGCTACATATGCATTCGCACACTTGCACAGCGAAAATACACTCCCCCTGTAGGCGGTGACTATCTGATCGCAGGGCTGCAAAAATTGCTGCCTAGCGATCAGAACTGAATTACCCCCTAAGTCAGTTGAGATAAGTAAGGGACCTACATTAAAATGATAATTGTATTAGCTATACTTTAAATAGATAATACACATATTGGTGGTAATTCCAAGTTGATCGCAGCAGGATTTTTTTTAGCAGTTGGGCAAAACCATGTGCACTGCAGGGGAGGCAGATATAACATTTGCAGAGAGAGTTAGATTTGGGTGGGTTATTTTATTTCTGTGCAGGGTAAATACTGGCTGCTTTATTTTTACACTGCAAATTAGATTGCAGATTGAACACACCACACCCAAATCTAACTCTCTCTGCACATGTTATATCTGCCTCCCCTGCAGTGCACATGGTTTTGCCCAACTGCTAAAAAAATCCTGCTGCGATCAACTTGGAATTACCCCCATTGTCAGTTAACATAAGACACAGGAAAATATTAGACATGATTAACATAGTGCAAAACAGTGAGAAAAAAATATATAAACTGAATCACAAAATGAAAAAACAGGACATAAAACCAGCGCTAAATAAAGGTGTATCTGTAACAATTAAATGGCTTGTTAGAATTTTTTATATAAGCACATTAAAAACAAAAAGCATTAAGACATTAGATAGAAATAGATGTATAGAGAGGCAATCCAATTTTTAGTGGATCAGTCTCTGGACATAATAGTTAGATCCAGTATTTGTGTATTCCCACAAGAGCTTAGTTGGACAATCAGTAAAAGGACAGTTAAAAAATGATATGTTGCTCATGGATATTAGCCCAGCACAGATTTAATTACCGGCTCTGTGGTCAAATAGAAGGGATCCAAGTTGGTATTGACATGTATGGCAACATCAGCAAAT
The DNA here is from genome assembly GCF_028390025.1 of Pseudophryne corroboree. Taxonomy (NCBI): domain Eukaryota; kingdom Metazoa; phylum Chordata; class Amphibia; order Anura; family Myobatrachidae; genus Pseudophryne; species Pseudophryne corroboree. Next base: position 433,232,492 of record NC_086448.1, read on the forward strand.
GCAAATGGAGGGATCCTGGTTCATAGTAGGTATGCTGGAAATGAACGTGTTGTCCTAGGTGATGTCCTGCAGATTGGAGTTATTTTCTGGATCTGACCACTCTCCTGGTCCATGGTAACTGACGCATTTTGCTGCAGCTTTAACAAAGATAACTGCCAGATGGTGAAAAGAAACACCAGTCTATGGGATTCCTTTCACTATATACATATATATATATATATATATATATAAAGCACGATGTATCCTGCACTCACATCTCATAATATTAGCAATAATGGGGTGCTCCTAGTGGAAATCTCCCTGGCAGGGTGAGACCACAATACATAGAAAACAATCCAACAATGTGGAGGTGCACTCATCCAATTACACGACTTCAGACAGCTTCAATTTTTCACAGTGGTTTTATTGTAGTCGATATCAGGCTTATTTCGGTCGACGTTTCGATCCTCTGCTTAGGATCTTTATCAAGACAAGCTTCAATATACACTAGTTTGAAAGCATCACATATATAACTATAAAGAAAACAGACAAATGCACATAAATATACATATAATTAACAAAAATACAAAAACATTAATGGACTCCCAGACCCAAATAACCTTAGTTTATGATAAATCACAAAATACTGTCATATGTGCGATGCCACCAATTGATCCACTGCCACCGTGAGCAAACCACAAAGCCACAGGTATGTGCCATCAGAGACTAATGTGTACTATTTGCTCACGGTGGCAGTGGATCAATTGGTGGCATCGCACATATGACAGTATTTTGTGATTTATCATAAACTAAGGTTATTTGGGTCTGGGAGTCCATTAATGTTTTTGTTTTTTTGTTAATTATATGTATATTTATGTGCATTTGTCTGTTTTCTTTATAGTTATATATGTGATGCTTTCAAACTACTGTATATTGAAGCTTGTCTTGATAAAGATCCTAAGCAGAGGATCGAAACGTCGACCGAAATAAGCCTGATATCGACTACAATAAAACCACTGTGAAAAATTGAAGTTGTCTGAAGTCGTGTAATTGGATGAGTGCACCTCCACATTGTTGGATTGTTTTCTATATATATATATATATATATATATATATATATACATACTGGAACAAAAAATGACTGCGGCACTTAAGGTCTTGTGACAAAACTATGTGCATTAGAAAATCACAGAATAAACCATCAATGTTTCGGGGTGTCTAACCCCTTTGTCAAGATGTGAGAAATTCTCACATCTTGACAAAGGGGTTAGACACCCCAAAACGTTGATGGTTTATGCCATAACTTTCTAATATATATGGTTTTGTCACAAGACCCTGAGTGCTGCAGTCGTTTTTTGTTCCAGTATCAGTTATTTACTGAAGGCACTGGGGCGCAGGAGTTGTTTGAGGAGTGCCGGGCTGTACGTTTCATATATATATATACACATATATATATATATATATATATATATATACATACAGTGCATCTGAAAAGTATTCAGAGCGCTTCACTTTATCCACATTTTGTTATGTTACAGCCTTATTCCAAAGTGGACTAAATATTTTTTTTCCCTCAAAATTCTAAACACAATACCCCATAATGACAATGTGAAAAAGTTTTTTTGAGATTTTTGCAAATTTATTAAAAATAAAAAACTAAGAAATCACATATACATAAGTATTCACAGCCTTTGCTCAATACTTTGTTGATGCACCTTTGGCAGCAATTACAGCCTCAAATCTTTTTCAATATGATGCCACAAGCTTGGCACACCTATCTTTGGCCAGTTTCGCCCATTCCTCTTTGCAGCACCGCTCCATCAGGTTTGATGGGAAGCATCAGTGCACAGCCATTTTCAGATCTCCCCAGAGATGTTCAATCAGATTCAAGTCTAGGCTCTGGCTGGGCCACTCAAGGACAGTCACAGAGGTGTCCTGAAGCCACTCCGTTGATATTTTGGCTGTGTGCTTAGGGCTGTTGTCCTGCTGAAAGATGAGCCATTGCCCCAGTCTAAAGTAAAGAGTGCTCTGGAGCAGGTTTTCATCAATGCTGTCTCTATTTATTGCTGCATTCATCTTTCCATCTATCTTGACTAGTCTCCCAGTTCTTGCCCCTGAAAAACATCCCCACAGCATGATGCTGTCACCGCAATGCTTCACTGTAGGGATGGTATTGGCCTGTGGATGAGCGGTGCCTGGTTTCCTCCAAACATGTCGCCTGGCATTCACACCAAAGAGTTCAATCTTTGTCTCATCAGACCAGAGAATTTTGTTTCTCAAGGTCTGAGAGTCCTTCAGACTACCATGTGCTTTTTTCTAAAGAGTGGCTTCCGTCTGGCCACTCTACCATACAGGCCTGATTGGTGGATTGTTACAGAGATGGTTGCCCTTCTGGAAGGTTCTCCTCTCTCCACAGAGGAATGCTGTAGCTCTGACAGAGTGACCATCTGGTCAATTCCCTGACTAAGGCCTCTCTCACCAAATCGCTCAGTTTAGACGGTCGGTCGGTCTAGGAAGTGTCCTCGTTGTTCTGAACTTCTTCAGTTTATGGATGATGGAGGCCACTGTGCTCATTGGGACCTTCAAAGCAACAGATATTTTTCTGTACCCTTCCCCAGATTTGTGCCTTGAGACAATCCTGTCTCGGAGGTCTACAGACAATTCCTTTGACTTCATGCTTGGTTTGTGATCAGACATGCACTGTCAAGTGTGGCACCTTATATAGAAAAGGGTGTGCCTATCCAAATCATGTCCAATCAACTGAATTAACCACAGGTGGACTCCAATTAAGCTGTAGGAACATCTCAAGGATGATCAGTGGAAACAGGATGCACCTGAGCTCAATTTTGAGCTTAATGGCAAAGGCTGTGAATACTTAGGTACATGTGATTTCTTAATTTTTTCTTTTTAACAAATTTGCAAAAATCACAAAAAAACTTTTTTCATGTTGCTATTATTGGGTATTGTGTGTACAATTTTGAGGACAAATTTTTTATTTGAAGTGCTGTGAAAAATACTATCCGGATTCACTGTATATATATATATATATATATATATATATATATATATATTAGAGATGTGCACCGGAAATTTTTCGGGTTTTGTGTTTTGGTTTTGGATTCGGTTCCGCGGCCGTGTTTTCGATTCGGACGCATTTTGGCAAAACCTCCCTGAAAATTTTATGTCGGATTCGGGTGTGTTTTGGAGTCGGGTGTTTTTTAAAGAAAACTCAAAAACAGCTTAAATCATAGAATTTGGGGGTCATTTTGATCCGATAGTATTATTAACCTCAATAACCATAATTTCCACTCATTTCCAGTCTATTCTGAACACCTCACACCTCACAATATTATTTTTAGTCCTAAAATTTGCACCGGGGTCGCTGGATGACTAAGCTAAGCGACCCAAGTGGGCGGCACAAACACCTGGCCCATCTAGGAGTGGCACTGCAGTGTCAGACAGGATGGCACTTAAAAACATTAGCCCCAACCATCACATGATGCAGAGATAAATAAAAAAAGAGGTGCAAGATGGAATTGTCCTTGGGCCCTCCCACCCACCCTTATGTTGTATAAACAGGACATGCACACTTTAACAAACCCATCATTTCAGCCACAGGGTCTGCCACATGACTGTGGCTGAAATGACTGGTTGGTTTGGGCCCCCACCAAAAAAGAAGCAATCAATCTCTCCTTGCACAAACTGGCTATACAGAGGCAAGATGTCCACCTCCTCATCATCGTCTGATTCCTCACCCCTTTCACTGTGTACATCCCCCTCCTCAAAGAGTATTAATTCGTCCCCACTGGAATCCACCATCTCAGGTCCCTATGTACTTTTTGGAAGCAGTTGCTGGTGAATGTCTCCACGGAGGAATTGATTATAATTCATTTTGATGAACATAATCTTCTCCACATTTTCTGGAAGTAACCTCGTACGCTGATTGCTGATAAGGTGACCGGCTGCACTAAACACTCTTTCGGAGTACACACTGGAGGGGGGGCAACTTAGGTAAAATAAAGCCAGTTTGTGCAAGGGCCTCCAAATTGCCTCATTTTCCTGCCAGTATACGTACGGACTGTCTGACGTGCCTACTTGGATGCTGTGACTCATATAATCTTCCACCATTCTTTCAATGGTGATAGAATCATATGCAGTGACAGTAGACGACATGTCAGTAATCGTTGGCTGGTCCTTCAGTCCGGACCAGATGTCAGCACTCGCTCCAGACTGCCCTGCATCACCGCCAGCGGGTGGGCTCGGAATTCTTAGCCTTTACCTCGCAGCCCCAGTTGCGGGAGAATGTGAAGGAGGAGCTGTTGACTGGTCACGTTCCGCTTGACTTGACAAGTGTCTCACCAGCAGGTCTTTGAACATGTGCAGACTTGTGTCTGCCGGAAAGAGAGATACAACGTAGGCTTTAAACCTAGGATTGAGCACGGTGGCCAAAATGTAGTGCTCTGATTTCAACAGATTGACCACCCGTGAATCCTGGTTAAGCGAATTAAGGGCTCCATCCACAAGTCCCACATGCCTAGTAGAATCGCTACATTTTAGCTCCTCCTTCAATCTCTCCAGCTGCTTCTGCAAAAGCCTGATGAGGGGAATGACCTGACTCAGGCTGGCAGTGTCTGAACTGACTTCACATGTGGCAAGTTCAAAGGGTTGCAGAACCTTGCACAATATTGAAATCATTCTCCACTGCGCATGAGTCAGGTGCATTCCCCCTCCTTTGCCTATATTGTAGGCAGATGTATAGGCTTGAATGGCCTTTTGCTGCTCCTCCATCCTCTGAAGCATATAGAGGGTTGAATTCCACCTCGTTACCACCTCTTGCTTCAGATGATGGCGGGGCAGGTTCAGGAGTGTTTGCTGGTGCTCCGGTCTTCGGCATGCGGTGGCTGAATGCTGAAAGTGGCCTACAATTCTTCGGGCCACCGACAGCATCTCTTGCACGCCCCTGTCGTTTTTAAAAAAAATCTGCACCACCAAATTCAATGTATGTGCAAAACATGGGACATGCTGGAATTTGCCCACATGTAATGCACGTACAATATTGGTGGCGTTGTCCAATGTCACAAATCCCCAAGAGAGTCCAATTGGGGTAAGACATTCTGCGATGATGTACCTCAGTTTCCGTAAGAGGTTGTAAGCTGTGTGCCTCTAATGGAAAGCGTTGATACAAAGCGTAGCCTGCCTAGGAACGAGTTGGCATTTGCGAGATGCTGCTACTGGTGCCGCCGCTGCTGTTCTTGCTGTGGGAGGCAATACATCTACCCAGTGGGCTGTCACAGTCATAGAGTCCTGAGTTTGCCCTGCTCCACTTGTCCACATGTCCGTGGTTAAGTGGACATTGGGTACAACTGCATTTTTTAGGACACTGGTAACTCTTTTTTGACGTCTGTGTACATTCTCGGTATCGCCTGCCTAGAGAAATGGAACTTAGATGGTATTTGGTACCGGGGACACAGTACATCAATCAATTCTCTAATTCCCTGTGAATTAACGGTGGATACCAGACACACGTTTAACACCACCGCAGCTGCCAAGACCTGAGTTATCCGCTTTGCAGCAGGATGACTGCTGTGATATTTAATCTTCCTCGCAAAGGACTGTTGGACAGTCAATTGCTTACTGGAAGTAGTACAAGTGGTCTTCCGACTACCCCTCTGGGATGATGATCGACTCCCAGCAGCAACAACAGCAGCGCCAGCAGCAGTAGGCGTTACACTCAAGGATCCATCGGAGGAATCACAGTTAGGAGAGGACTCGTCAGACTTGCCAGTGACATGGCCTGCAGGACTATTGGCATTCCTGTCTAAGGAGGAAATTGACACTGAGGGAGTTGGTGGTGTGGTTTGCAGGAGCTTGGGTACAAGAGGAATGGAATGCGCTCCAGGTGACGTATAAGGGAGGATGTACCTAGGTGGTTAACGTCCTTACCCCTACTTATTACAGCTTGACAAAGGCAACACACGGCTTGACACCTGTTGTCCGCATTTCTGTTAAAATAACTCCACACCGAAGAGGTGATTTTTTTTGTAATTTGACCAGGCATGTCAATAGCCATATTCATCACACGGACAACAGGTGTCTCCCTGGGTGCCTGACTTAAACAAACCACCTCACCATCAGAATCCTCCTTGTCAATTTCCTCCTCAGCGCCAGCAACACCCATATCCTCATCCTGGTGTACTTCAACAGTGACATCTTCAATTTGACTATCAGGAACTGGACTGCGGGTGCTCCTTCCAGCACTTGCAGGGGGCGTGCAAATGGTGGAAGGTGCCACCTCTTCCCGTCCAGTGTTGGGAAGGTCAGGCATCGCACCCGACACAATTGGACTCTCCTTGGGGATTTGTGATTTAGAAGAACGCACAGTTCTTTGCTGTGCTTTTGCCATCTTAACTCTTTTCAGCGGGAGGATGAGTGCTTTCATCCTCATGTGAAGCTGAACCACTAGCCATGAACATAAGCCAGGGCCTCAGCCGTTCGTTGCCACTCCGTGTCGTAAATGGCATATTGGCAAGTTTACGCTTCTCCTCAGACGCTTTTAATTTAGATTTTTGGGTCATTTTACTGAGCTTTATTTTTTTGGGATTTTACATGCTCTCTACTATGACATTGGGCATCGGCCTTGGCAGACGACGTTGATGGCATTTCATTGTCTCGGCCATGACTAGTGGCAGCAGCTTCAGCACGAGGTGGAAGTGGATCTTGATCTTTCCCTATTTTACCCTCCACATTTTTGTTCTCCATTTTTTAATGTGTGGAATTAAATGCCAGTAATATATCAATAGCAATGGCCTACTATACTGTACTATATATGTATACTGTTGGTCACCAAAATGCTGCACTGTAATACTATATATACTGCTCACAAAAATGCAGCACAGATATGGAATGGATACTTGCAGTGACACAGAACTGCAAGATACAGCAATGGCCTAATGTACTGTACTACTATAAGTATAATTATATACTGGTGGTCCCCAGTCCCCACAATAAAGCACACTGAGCACAGATATTTGCAGCACACTGAGTACAGATATTTGCAGCACACTGAGCACAGATTATGGAGCTTTTCAGGGAGAGAATGCAGCCACGTCCTCTCCGTTCAATCTCCAATGCACGAGTGAAAATGGTAGCAACGCGCGGCTCTTTATATAGAATACGAATCTCGCGAGAATCCGACAGCGGGATGATGACGTACTGGCGTGTTCGGGTTAACCGAGCAAGGCGGGAAGATCCGAGGCTGCCTCGGAACCGTGTAAAATGGGTGAAGTTCGGGGGGGTTCGGATCTCGGAGAACCGAACCCGCTCATCTCTAATATATATATATATATATATATATATATATATCAGATAAGCAGGCACTCTACCGGTCCCAATTATGTCACAGCACACACACCAAATGAATGAAACATTTTGGAAAATATAAAATTTTCAAAATTTTTAAGCAGGAACAACAAACAAGACATAACATGAATGACTCATGTATAAAGGGTTACATGGAGAGTTGCTCATGCAGCGGGACCGGCGCCTGATCTCCAACCACTTCTTGGATCACACTCATCTCTGCGACGTCACTTCTGGCCACGTCATTGCCAGGCTCAGCAACAGGGAGGGCTTGGGATAACCACGGCAACAGTAACCCAGGCGATGGCTATGAGTAAATAAAGTAGTAAAACTTGGTGAGAAGATTAAAAACAATACAACAAATAGATATATCTGTTAATTCCAGCAAGTGCAAGTGTCAGAAGAAAAAGAATACATGTAATAGTCAGAAAGATAAATATATATATATATATATATATATATACAGTATAAACAAATCCACAAAAGCAGCCGCTTCTCACTTATATTTAGACAGAACGCTAGTGCACGGTTAGTGTAATCATGCAGAAAAAAAATCCAAGGAAAACCACCAGGGCGATTAAACTCAGAAGAACCAGCACACAGCTTGAATGCAAAAAGGAGTTTTTACTTGTCCAAAAATTCATTAAAAAAGGCAACAAGCATATAGCACACATGATGGTAGCAGCATGAATAGATCAATGAATACTAAACATTCCGACAGCTGTTTCGACTATCTTCTTCATGGGAATGGATAAAGTGACATGGTGCTGCACACTGCCAACCGCAGTGTCTGTTTCCTGGCACATGTCACTTTGGAAACAGACACTGCGGTTGGCAGTGTGCAGCACCATGTCACTTTATCCATTCCCATGAAGAAGATAGTCGAAACAGCTGTCGGAATGTTAAGTATTCATTGATCTATTCATGCTGCTACCATCATGTGTGCTATATGCTTGTTGCCTTTTTTAATGAATTTTTTGGACAAGTAAAAACTCCTTTTTGCATTCAAGCTGTGTGCTGGTTCTTCTGAGTTTAATTGCCCTGGTGGTTTTCCTTGGATTTTTTTTCTATATACAGTATATATATATATATATATATATATATATATATACACCCGAATTAATGTACCATAAATATGAAGTCCAAAATAGAGGATGACAAACGGGTACCAAATACCCCAGTGAGATCTACTTAAGGGGGAGGAACTGCAAGTTATAGAAAAATATTGAAATTCTATTGTTCTTTGAGGCAACGAAGGTGGAGAGTGTGACAAACATTCTCAGCGAGATGTAATGCCCCCGAGTCCGGCAGCCATGCGGGATGCTGGACGAACTAGAACGTTTTTTAAAGGGTGAATCACTTACAAGGCAAAACCATGACTTGTAACATGGTTCGGCCGGCATCCCGCATGGCCGCTTGACTCGGGCGCCATTACATCCTGCCGTCTGTATGAAATGCACTCACCTTTACTAAAGAAAAAGATACTTTTGGGACATAATTACACCAATGTACAGCTGTCAGTTCTAGAGTTGTTTAGATCTGGACTGCTCACATAATCTCCTTTCTTCTGTTGATAGTCTTCATGTTATTATTATTATTATTATTATTATTATATTAATAATAATAATAATAATAATAATAATAATAATAATAAAAAACAAAATCCACAATTGGGAAGTAGCACACACTGCAAAAGAGAGTCAATAGTGACCATACAGTGTACAATATTTTTTTCGTATCTATTTGTAGTTTGCGTGCAGTTGAATATCTCACATATCCAGTGATTTTTCATTCAGGAATGCCTATAAATAAGTTATTTCTTATCTGGAATGTCATAGAGACATTATAATATATCTGAGAAACAGAGTAGGATTTTCTGCACAATACAATATGTACTATGAAGCATCATTATGAAATGTACATATCTTAGGAACAAACGTTATATCTCTATGTTCCATATGAGGTGGGTAGTTATATTTCTCACTTTTGATATAGCTCATTGCACTGATCAAGAACATGTGCAGAAATCCTCTCATATATATATTGTAAAATTACCTGCTTTGATGTATCTTACAGTGATTATTACCAGCATCGGATTGGGGCATGTAGGGGGACTGCAGTGGTAGGGATCAGTAGCGATTCTTGCCATGGGCAAGAAGGCTTTTTGCCCGGGGCACCGCTGTCCCCAGGGCGCCACTGTGGCAAGAGCCGCTAATGATCCCCGCTCCCCTCTCCCCGGCTGCAGAATGCGCCATGGGCTGTGTGGGCGCCCGCTGCAGCCGGCTCCACTGACAGACACTAGAGGTCATAATTGACCTCTAGTGTCAGTGCGGTGCTGCTATGGGAGAGACAACATGACGTCTCTCCCATAGAGAGGAGTCGACAGCTGGAGACAGAGGGCAGCGCAGCAGTGGTCTGGAAGCAGGAGCGGGGCTGGTAAGTATTGCAAAGTTTTTTTTTTTCAATTGTGTGTGTGTTTGTAAACGGCGCTACTGGGGCACAGCTACATGGGTCACAACTACTGGGGGCACAGCTACTGGGGGCACAACTACAGGGGGCACAAATACAGGGGGCAGAGCTACAGGGGGCACTACTTTTGGGGGCACTACTATGGGGGGCACAACTACAGGGGGCACAGCTACAGGGGCACAGCTACTGGGGGCACAACTACAGAGGGCATAGATACTGGGGGCAAAGCTACTGGGGGCAAATCTACTGGGGGCACAGCTACAGGGGACACAACTACTGGGGGAACAGCTACAGGGGGCACAACTACTGAAGTCACAACTACAGGTTGCACAGCCACTGGGGGCACAACTACTGGGGGCACAAGTACAGGGGGATAACTGTGGCCACGCCCCTCCTATTTCTGGGCCTGTGCCTTTGGCGCGTGCCAGCTCTATTTTACCTGGGGGAGGGGCTCCACAGGAAACTTTCACCCTTGGCGCCACAAGGTCTAGAACCGGCCCTTAGAGAGTGCAACGTCTGGGCTCCTTCATAAATACATACAGTAAATTCAGCTACTGCATGTATGATAATGTAACAGATTTAATAATAGATTAATAACAGCAATGCACTGTAGAAAATACACCATAGTCCAGTGTAAGGTAACATATGCATAATGTATACTTCAAATGCACAGTCTGGAACCTGATCCTTAGAGCAGAGGGTGGGCCCCCGAGCAGTAGGGCCGACCGGTGGTTTCCCCTGTACCCCTGTGGGCCAGTCCAAGCCTGATTATTACAACCCAGTTGAACACATGGTTCTGAAGGCATTGCATCTGGACTGTGTCTTAAGACATTATCTGACTTACTGATCTTACATTATCTGTAGAATCTATACCTGGGTCCCAAACCAGCTGTGTGAGAGAACATAGGTCCTTATTCAGGTTGGATAATAATAGCAAAGCTGTTCTTAGCAGTTTTGCATTATGATCCTGAGCAATGCTAATGCAGGTGGAGGTGCATGCCTTGTAAATGATTGCCGCTTTAAAAAAAAGTCAGAGTTCGACTGGTTTCCAGCACCTTTAGCAAACCAGGACACCATTACATAATGCCGAATCTGTTTTCCAAAGTACTCTTACTGTAGCTAGGCAAATTTATATGCTTTTACTGTGCCCAAAATCTATTAAAAAAAATATGTTGTTCTAAAGAGTTATACATTTAAATAGGGTGTTCCTTCATGGTGCCAACAGGAATCTAAGCCATTCAAAATTACTTAAAAAACACACCATCTCAATAGAGAAAGAAAGCTGTGCATTCATGAAATCTCCTGCATTTACCATTGCAAAGCCGACTGAGCACAGATACAGTATATAGGGGGTCATTTCGACCCGATCGCACGCTGCGATTGGGTCGGAACTGCGTATGTGCTTCGAACAATGAAAGTGGTCGCAGTGGAGACCGCAAGAAGATTGACAGCTGGAAGGCGGATCCGGGCGTCAACTGACCGTTTTCGGGGAATAGATTTCCGAATGCAGGAATGTCGAGGCGTTTGGTGGGCGGATGTCTGACGTCCAATCCGGGACCTGAGACGCTGAATTGATCGCCCCAGGTAAGTAAGTCCAGACCTACTCCTTTTGTGCACAAAACTTTTTAAATGTTGACCTTTTGACCTGTCAACCTAGTACATGACGACCTAATGACCACGTCGACCTATTGTCCCTGTCGACCTAATGCATGTCGACCTTCCATGGTCAACCTAATGAATGTTGACCTAAATTGTGTCTACCTAACGACCCATACCCGAGTGGGAATAGAACCTGTGGCGAGAGTAGCGAGCCACCAAGCCCGCACCATGGTAAGTGCAGCGAGTCCCTAAGGGGCTTTCTATCGCTCACACCGCTGCCAGCATTCTGACGTCCGGGATCCCATTGTCTGTATACTGACGACGGAATCCCTACCCTCGGTAATTCATACTGATCCCATTTGAATGCCCTGAACCGTAAAAGAAGTTACAATATATAGATTCCCTACACTGTGCAAGATGTGAACTTATAACTGACTCACATTGGGTATACCTACATAATACATCAATTTCAGAATCTACATCTGTCAGTTTAACAGTGCATAGATGTGCATAAAAAATAAACAAAGACAGAGTACAATAATCTTAAAATTTACATTGCCAAATGTAAGCTTTTTATATTTGAAATTAGCATTTGTCCTTGGTTATCAAACAGACCATCACACCCTTTTATGTGAATATATTAGGACTTTAATTCAGTTTCCCTTAGAAAAAAAATGCAGACGCTATACCCTTGTGTATAGGGCACACTTAAGCCTCATACACAGGTAACAGTCAATCCATTAACCTTTGCTTTTTTCTTAACCTGTGTGTCGTACGCATCACAATCGTCCTTCTCTTTAATACCTTTTCCTTAATAGTAGCTCACCCAGAACTGAAAAGGGCATAGCAGCTCCTCATGACATTGAATGTGCTGCTACAATAATAAGCTTTCTTTTTCTTCCTCTCTCTACCCCCACCTCCTCCTCCACCACCCTCCACATCACTACATTGTCAGCAACCATTTTTTGGAAGGTAATCTAAAATGAGCTGTAGAGGCAGGGGTCATGTTAAACTGTAACGCAAATGTTATTCCTCGATTATCTAGCTGGGGTAAATGTCAACTGCTTCAGGCTAAAGCAATTGGAAGAGTAGAGTGTGTGAATCTAACAAAGAAAAAAAGACAGAGAAAGAGGTTGTGACTGGGTTTGGCTGAAAGGTTGTGAATATAAAATCAGGAAACTCTGCCTATTGAATTTTATTTTACTTCCCTGTGGTCATGCCACATCAGCGAGATCATAGCACGGTAGCTTTCAATTTTGACTTTATTATTATGTCTCCTTGTATTAAACCCCTGTTCCAGAGCCACTAGATGGCCTTATGCAAAGTAATATGCTGAGTAATACATTAAGCAAAATTGACCTTACAATATTAAACAGTGTTGCAAAGTCTTAACTTATGAATTTGACTTATGAACTAATTTATGATTTATTTATTTTTTCAAATTATTTGTGCCTTTTTGTCTTCAGATATGCAAATTACAGATCCATTTATGATTTAAGTATCTAAAACGTATTATTTTAGAAAGTAAAGCAAAAATAGAATTTGCATTCTTTCTATGAAATAAAATAATGTAAGAGATTAAGCAAAAGTAAACTAGTGATTTATTAAATTTACTTTTATTGTATTTACTGTTTGTTGAACTGAAACAACATAAACAAATTGTTATTTTGTCCCCATGCTTTTTTTTTTAAATCAGAGCTGGTCTAAAATGCAACAATTATGAAATAAACACAGTTATATTAAGAAGCAGTATACCAGTTTAATATAGTCTTAAGAAAATAAAGGCATCTCCAGAAGGATTTAGTAAAAAAAATTAAAATGTCTGTAATACTTAGGTTGTGACTAAACAGTGCCTTATTCCACATAAAGGAGACCTTGTCAGTGATCTGGAAGTGTTCAAGAAAGACATCACAACCACAAAATAGGTGTAGCCAAAACTCTTACTTACAGTACTTAAAGCATTGTGAGCTGCAACAGAAAATAGGAATGACTCAAGATGTATCAATAATTAAACAATATTTACTAAATTGATAAATAGCAGTGATATTGGAGTGATAATATCCCTGTCATGTCCTAATTACTTACTTTTATAGAAGTATCACATTTCTGCATTTTAATCATTTTAATGACTACTGTAAAAGCGGTGGGTAGGAAATCTTGGCGTTGGGATACCGGCGGTCAGAAGACCAACCACGGCATCCCGATGCTTAGAATCCCGACATGGGGAAGGTAAGTATACTTACCTTACCCCAATTCCCCCCTAACCCTCCTTTTCCGCAGCCTGAACCTACCCCCCCTACCAGCTTAACCCTAACCCTCCCCGATGGTGTCTGATCCTAAACCCCCCTCCGCATCCTAACCCTAAGCCTCTCTTACTCACAGCCTAATCCCATCCTGCCCCTTGCAGCCTAAACCTCCCCCCCCTCCCCATTCCAATTAACCTGCCTGGGAGCCGGTCCACTCTCATTCTGGATTCTGAATGTCTGGATTCCAGCGTCGTGATGGTGCTTCTAGTCGGGATTCAGGCACCAGTATTTCGATCATTCTCGGGATTCCGACATTGGTGCGTCGACTGCTTGGATCTTGACCACCGGGATCATTACACATTACACCACACAATAGAGACCCTGATACACATTAAAGCATCATAGAGCTGCTATGGAAGTAGCTGTATTTAACTATTTACTTGTTTCAGTCAAACAAATTTAAAAAACTATATATTGCCCGACTGACCTGACCTCATAGCCCCCCCAAATCCTCAATGAAAATAAAGCCCCAAAGGTGACCCCCCCCCATAGACCTGATAACCCCCCAATCTATGAATGAAAATAATGCAACAAAACTCCCCAGTTCTGATAATCTCCCGGTGCCTCAATGAAAAAAGATGTGACTCCCCCCCTCAGAACTGACCCCCCCCAATCTCTCAATTAAAATAATGCACCAAAATTGTCCATCCCCGATTTGATAATCCCCCAATGCCTCAATGAAAATTATACCTTAGAACTGCCATCCGAGACCTGATATTCCCACTATGCTTCAATGAAAATAATGTCCCAGAATTGAGAGAGCACTGTGCCACATCAGCCTGAGGGACAGAGAGAGCTGAACCACAGCAGCCTGAGGGGTAAAGAGAGGTGCTGCAGCTTCTAATGCAGAGAGAGTAGCTTCAACAGCAGCTGGGGCAGAGAGATGTGCTGCAGAAGCCAGAGCAGAAAGAGGTGCTGCAGCAGCTGCTTCAGAGAGAGGTGCCGCAGCAGCAGTTGGGGCAGAGAGGTGTGCTACAGCATCAATGTAGAGAGAAGTGCTGCAACAGCTAGGGTAGAGAGAGGTGCTACAGCAGCCAGGGCAGAGAGAGGTTCTGCAGAAGCCAGGGTAGAAAGAGGTGCAGCAGCTAGAGCAGAGAGAGATGCTGCATCACCTGAAGTAGAGATATGTGCTGCAGCTTCCAGGAAACAGATAGGTGCTGTAGCAGCAGTGTCATAGAGTGGTGCTTCAGGACAGAAGTAACCCTGCTGCATAGCTACAAACAGACAGTGACACATATAAAGAAGGGGGCAGAGCTCCAGCATGTGTCGACTGTCAGTGTCTACTGCTGTCACATTTGGCCTGCCCTGTTCCCTACCTAGTCTCTGAGTCCGAATCAGTGTGTACCCCTCTGCCTCTTCTCCTCCTGCTCTGAGGCTGTGAGTACAGTGGCCCATGGGAAACGGGATGGGGGGTGGTGGGCAGCAGCGTGCCAGCTAACCTTTTGGGTGTCCGTAGCTTGTGCTCTACTGGAGCCACCCTCTCTACAACCCTGGGTATAATAGTAAGTATTATAAGTTATGGGTGCCTGACCTCCCCTCTGATTGTAGCACTCCCCCAATCCCCTATTAGCAGGTCCCACATCCCTTTTAATATTAATTTTAGCACTTGGCTGTATTGGCTGTATTGACTATATATTAGTGCCTTTAGTGAGACTCCATTATATGAGATCTGACAATTAAGTTAGAAAACTCACCACTGTGCATTAGCGGATTTACCACCAGAATAACAAAGCAGCTACAAGGGCCCAGCTTGTCCCAGGGGGCTCGCAGATATATTAGTCGGGAGGGCATTTCTGATTTCCACCGAAAATGTCAGAGTTCTGGGCTGGCTGAATACTCACAGTAGGCTGTTAGTGGCTAGATAGCTGCTACCTCTAGGTGCTAGTTGCCTGCACCTGTCTGTGCATAGTGCCTACAGTGTGTTTTATAAGGGCAGCATGGATGGTGTAATGGTTAGTATAACTGCCTCACAGCACTCAGGTCATGGGTTCAATTCCTACCATGGCCGTAATTGTGTGTAGTTTGTATATTCTCCCCATACTTGCATGAGTATCCTCCATGTACTCCAGTTTCCTCACGCAATTCAAAAATATACTGTACTTATAGTTTAATTGGCTCCCAATAAAATGAACCCTACCGTGAATGTGTACATGTGGTATGGAATATAGATTGCAAGCTCCATCAGGAACTGATGTGAATGGCCAAATGTTCTCTGTAAAGCGCTGAGGAATATGTGTGCGCTATATAAATAACTGGTAATAAAGAATAATAAGTACACTAATACAACTACCATCCAACTGTTATAATCAGCCAAGGGCAGATTGGAGAGCATATACTGACTGGGGTGTGACATATTGAGCAGAAACCTGTCTGCTACAATTGGTGGGATGGGGGGGGGGACACTGAGGCTTGTTTGAGGAAGGGGAGCCCCAAATCGGTGTCTTGCTTAGGGCCCCATGAGGTCTAACTCCACCTCTGACCAGAAGGATTTTTACAACCCAACACTTGATAAGAATAGTTACCCCCACACTGTGGACATAAAGGTATGTAAAAAGTCTACAGTGTCGATCCCTAAAGTATCAACTTTGCCACAGCAGTGGTCCTAGTACAGTATATCATTAAGGAGTCTTTAAGGCACCTGCAGATGAAACTAATATAGTCAAATAAATTAATAGTAGTGAAACACGCATTTGTACAGTTAATTTATTTTATCTTGTGCCCTAGTGCAATGTGTGGTATGGGAGCGTGGGTGTGAACAAGCATGTGGTGGCATGGTCAGGCAACAATGTGAATATATGGTCCCTCTGAAGGACGCATGGTGAAAGCATTGTGGGGCATGGCTACACGTCTTTGGCAGGCTCATGTGGGACCCAGGCTTGATACTTTGCACCGTAATCCCCTCTCGATGCCCATAGTATATTTAATAAAGTCATAGCTGATATTTATCTACAATATAGTAACTCCCACACACATACAGTAAATACATTAAGAGGAAAACCTATTAGATACAGTAATTTTACCAGGTATGAAAAAAGGTGGTAGCCTCAGGTTTTAATGCTCGGGGCTATTCAATTACAGACCTTTTTTTCTCACTTGATAAATGACCCTGTTATCAGGCATTAACATATAGAATTCAGAATAAGTTCCCTGACATATGCGGTAATGTTAACAGTTTCACAGCACACAATAACAGGCTATTTTGGGGGATTTCTTTTTGGATTTGCTCAGACCCAAAAAGAAACCCCGTTAACTGCAGCCTGTGGGCTGCAGTCAGGACTAATTGAATATGGGGGATCATTTAGCCTGCAGTAAATTACCATGGCTAATTAAATTCACCCCTAAATATGTAAATATTGAGGCTCTCTATGATCGTAATGAATTCCCGTCAAATGTCTCATAAGCATTGACAGTAAAATACAGTGAAAATAGATGGAACACACAGGCAAATTGTATATACTCTTGAAAAGTAATGGATTGGAAGTTTCAATAACTGACCCTACTAATATAATAAAGTAAATGGTAAATGGTTAACAAAACACTACAATAACAATGACTCAAATCTTCATAGCTAAACTCATTATGCTCTAGAATGCCATTTTCATCCTCTTATGCCCAATGTATTCTTTCTGCGGTACCATTGGCAAATGTATTCATTATACTCAGTTATTCCCCAAGTCTAGTACAAAGTAAATTAATTGCAATACATTTAAACAGGCTTAGCTTCTGGATTTGTTTTTTGTTTCAAGCAGTTTTTGTGCTGAATTGTTAACATGTTTTAATTAAAAGATTTAACAGGGCTAAGAAAACAATAGCTGTATTGAAAGTATTTCTCTTGGGGTTCCATTCTTATAGATAATTGAAAATATTAAAATACTACCAGTTTCCCTTATGCAAATACAAGATTTGTGTGCCTGGTTCTTAAATTCTGTAAGGTATTGAAATCAAAATGTATGCAACTAAATTAAAAAGGTTAGTGAACTTTTTAGAGGTTGTGATATCTATCTATCTATCTATCTATCTATCTATCTATCTATCTATCTATCTATCTATCTATCTATCTGTCTATCTGTCTGTCTGTCTGTCTGTCTGTCTGTCTGTCTGTCTGTCTGTCTATCTAGCTATCTAGCTATCTATCTACGGCCTGTTTCAGAGATGGAAGCAATGCTGATGTTTGCCCATTAAGTGATTTTATTTGTACTGTACATATGTCAGTTAATTAGTGATGGCAGACACAGTAAGGATTTATTTGAAAAGTGAGTGACAGGTAGTGAGCATTTGTTGGAGGTAATGGAGATAGCATCAAAAATACAGGTGTGTGTCTCAACTGTTTCAGGGTGTGCCTGAGCCTGCTGCTGTGAATTCACAATTGTAAAGACTCCAGTGGCTTACTTGTGATGGACATTCTGAGCAATTATAAGGTTGCTCAGAGGTCAGATGGTGCGACCGATGTGCGACTCACTGGTGGTGTGTGTTTGAGAGCAAGTGGCAGATCAGAGATGCAGCCAGTGGGCATCTCTGTACAAATCACTGTGGCAGTGTCAGCATGTTTCTGGAGACCTGCTGCTTGTGAAAACTCAGTTATTTTTAATTGTGATCTCAGCTGACTCCACACTATCTACTAAAGTTCTTCCTCCTGAAAAAAAAAGCTTCCCTCTAACCTTGTACATCTGACCCCACCAAACTAAGGAGGTCATCCAGACCTGATCGCTAGGCTGCATTTTCTCACAGCCTGCGATCAGATGCGAACTGCTCATGCATATGCACCTCAATGCGCAGGTGCGTCGCGTGGGTACAAAGCGGATCGCCGCTCAGTGATGGGTTTGTGCGACAGATCCATTCGCACAGGCGATCGTAAGGAGATTGACAGGAAGAAGGCATTTCTGAGCGGCAACTGACCATTTTCCGGGAGTGTCTGGAAAAACACAGGCATGTCCATGCGCTTGCAGGGAGGGTTCCTGATGTCAATTCCAGTCCCGGACAGGCTGAAGTGATCGCATCGGCTGAGTAAGTCCTGAGCTGCGCAGAAACTGGACAAAATCAGTTTGTGCATCTCAGCTACACATGAATTCACACACTTGCACAGCTAAAATACCCTCCCCCTGTAGGTGGCGACTATCTGTTCGCAGCAGTGCAAAAATTGCTTGCTACCGATCAGGTCTGAATTAGCCCCTAATTTTCCTCTCTCCTCTTATCCACCTCCCTTTTCTTGTGCATTATGGATTGATACATCCACCTGCATCTAACACCCATCCATCCATGACCTTCTACTCTCTAGCTCCTTCAGTCTCCTTCAAAGTTCATACCATATGTCTACTCACTCCACTTCAACTCTGCGTCACTGTCATCTATCAACCCACAGACCCTTTCTCCACATTACTTGCTAAATTTGCCACTGGGTTATCACACATCCTTTGTGCTGATCTGCCTACTTGGTCAATTTTCCCATTGACAACCCAATTGGTATTGCAGTCTCTAAATTCATCACTTTTAAGCCCCTGGATTGGGAGCAAAACATGTCATAGATATACACGCTGAACTTATAGACTGCCCCTACTTGTAACAAAGGACCAGAGCTGTATATTTGTATACCAGTGGTGTCAGAAGGCGGATGCAGGCGATGCGGCCCGCACCCAGGTGTCACCCTCGAAAGGGGTGACATCAAAGTGCCAGCTCTTCCGCAGTGACAGGAGCCGAGTGCTGCAGTGTTGCAGTGTGATAATCCTCTTCAGCACTCGGCTCCTGTCACAGATAAGTACTCTATCAATGGGCTGGGGCCACTGTGTCTGACAAGGGACTGCTGTGTCTGTCCATAAACTGGCTGCTGTGTCCTCCAAGGTTGCTCTGTCTATGCTATGTTCATCCATAAAGGGGCTGCTGTGTCCTCCATGGTGCTCAGTCCATCCATAAAGACTGTATTAGATAAAGGATAGTTAGAGATGAAACATACTTAGACTGGGCTAAAGTAACTAGTTGTCAGTGGCGGGCTAGACCAGGGTGCACAGTGCCATCTGCCCACCCCGGTTGGTACATTTTTGCTGCAGTGAGGCTGCAGGCAAGAGAGTCCATTCTGTCCCTCTGATTGTGATTATAACACAATTAGCGCATCCAAGCAATAATACCCTACAGTATCCTAATACCCTACAAAGCCAAGAGAAATCTCACATCCCTGTACAAAATGTAACATTTTTTTACTAATACCTCACCCCCCATAACCAGTAACTTGCAAACCTTTACATTACCCTCTGCTGCAAGTAATACGACACTTAGCTTTATAGCTTACAGCAAAGACTTTGCCACACCTGTGGACCAATCGATACCTAAATAGGATTAGAGTGTCCAAAGTGCTGAAATCTGAAAGTCATTGCCACAACCAGGGGTGCGTAATTTCAAAATGTCTACATCCCATGCTAAAAATCCTATGGGTCCCTCTCCTGGAAAATATTGTGGACTTGCTAATGCCATCTGAAAATGTATGCCAATTAAGCAGCCCCTATAGGACTCTTGTGGTCAATAATAAATAGCAATAAAAGAAAGCAAATATATCCAATATCTGCAATGGTCTCGCCTAGATACATCCCTGGGATGCTTAATATTTGTGGGATCATCCATCTTCTGGAGATACAGTATCCTACAAATACAGTATTTGTTAATAAATATGCTGTCAGGGTCTGGGGTCTCACCTGTGGTGTGGAGTCTCAGGAGTTGCCGGTACGGGTGATGGTAAAGCTGCAGCGATGGCAGCTGGTCTGCACTCTCAGCATAGGTGGAGGGAGGCTGTCAGAGACAATAGGCATGGTGGCTCTGGAGCTCTTGGATCGGGAACAGTGAGTGCAAGTGGGCGCTCCCTTGTGTGTCTGTAGACAGGGCGCTACCATATTGGGGACCAAAAGCCATGCATTTCTGGCCAATGGCAGGTCAGCCTGAGTTCTCAGCCAATCCTTGTGTTCATAACCTATAAGATGGGTTGGGCCAGGGTAAACACTGCCAGTGCTTTAAGTTGCTTTTGTGGGCAAGTGTCTCAGATCTGTGCTCCTGCAGGTGTTCCTGTATTAACTGTCATTAACTGTGTCTTTGAGGGCTTCTAGCTTTAACCGTTTTGTGCACAACTGGTTACTAGAATGGTCCATGTAGTATATACCAGTCACTGGAATGGTCTCCGTATAGAATGGTCTCCGTATAGAATATTGGTCATTACTATAGTGCTCTCTGTATTTTTATCAATGATTGTTTAGATGGCTTTGAATGTAAGGTCTCCATATTTACTGATTTCACGAAACTGTGTACAGTTGTAATCTAGAGGTGAGCCATTCAGATAACACAGAATCCAAGCTGCTCCTAACATTGGGATCTGAGCATACCAGAGCTGTGGCACGGGTGCGCCCTCTAGACTTGGATTACACGTCAAGGATAAACATCATCTTCCCGGCTTCAGATTCTCATGGGACTTGGATTCCGTATAAGGTGCCATGGCCAGGACCCTGTGCCATTTCTCTTAATTACTTGCTGACTAATGCTGTGCTGTGTGTCCATCCAGAGACTCCAGACTAATTGTTGTTGTGCACTGTGCAGTATAGTGACTACATTGGGTCACAGTGTGCTGTACTCTGATGTTTAGGCTGTGCTATGTCTATCCAGAGACTCCAGACTATACAGTATATTGATTGTATAGAGAGGCACACTGCGCTGTACTCTGCTGTATTGGCTGTGTTGTGTCCATCCAGAGACTCCAGGCTAATTGTGGCTGTGCACTATAGTGATTAGACATAGCAGCAAACTGCACTATACACTGCTGTTTACACTTTGCTGTGTCCATCTAGAGACTCCAGACTAATTGTGGCTATGCAGTATAATGACTGTGTATTTAGGGTGCCCCTAGGGTGCCCACTCTGCTGTGTGTTGCGCTGTACTCAGCTGTTTAGGCAGTACTTTACTCAAGAATGCATTTTTCATGTACATGTATAAGCCCTGTGATCCTCGCAGTTCAAACCAAGCTGCAAGTTTAAAAATAGAAAAATAAAAACTATATAGCTTTTTTTACTGGCTGGTTGGTGCGCTTTACTCAAGTGCACTTTGTTCACGTGCATCTATAAGCCCTGTGTTCTGCGCAGTTTGAGCTGAGCTGCAAGTTTAAAAATACATAAATAAATACAAATATCACTTGTTTTTGTACTGGTTGGTTGGTGCACTTTACTCAAGTGCGCTTTGTTCACATGCATCTATAAGTCCTGTGATCCACGTAGTTCGAACTGAGCTGGAAGTTTAATAATTGATCAATTAAAAATATATATCTATTGTTTTTTTACTGGTTGGTTACATAGAAACAGAATTTGACAGCAGATAAGAACCACTTGGCCCATCTAGTCTGCCCCTTTTATTTGTCCTTTAGGTAATCTCAACCCTTCTTTAACCTTAATTATTTGCATGGATATTCATATGCCTATCTCAAGCATGTTTAAATTGCTCTACAGTCTTAGCCTCTACCACCTCTGATGGGAGGGTATTTCACTTATCTACTACCCTTTCTTTGAAGTAATTTTCCTTAAATTTCCCCTGAACCTGTCTCCCTCCAGTTTCAGTGTATGTCCTCGAGTTCTAATACTTCTCTTCCCAAAGAATGTTTCCCTCCTGAACTTTGTTAAAACCCTTGATATATTTAAAAGTTACTATCACTCCCTTCTCTCCTCCTAACTATACATGTTAAGATCTTTTAGCCTTTCCAGGTAAGTTTTGTGATGTAAGCCATGCACCATTTAGTTACCCTTCTTTGTACACTCTCTAATATATTTATATCCTTCTGGAGATTTGGTTTCCAGAACTGGACACAGTATTCCAGATGAGGCTGTACCAATGACCAATACCAATGACCGTACCAATGACAGTGGCATTATTACTTCTTTTTTCCTGCTACTGATTCCTCTCCCTATGCAACCAAGCATCTGACTTGCCTTTCTCGTTGCTTTGTTGCATTGCTTTCCTGCCTTTAAGTCACTTGAAATAGTGACTCCTAAATCCCTTTCTTCCTCAGTAGTTTCCATTATAGTACCCTTGATACTATATTTAGCCTTTGGGTTTTTGAGACCCAAGTGCATGATTTTGCATTTTTTAGCACTAAACTGTAGTTGCCACATTCTTGACCACTTCTCAAGCCTAGCTAGGTCATTAATCATTTGTTTTACCCCTCCTGGTGTGTCTACCCTGTTGCATATCTTTGTATCATCTGCAAAAAGGCATACTTTCCCTTCAATACCATTTGCAATGTCACCAACAAAGATATTAAAGAGAACTAGTCCAAATACAGATCCCTGGGGTACTCCACTGGTAACATTTCCATCCATAGATTGCACTCTATTTACTACAACTGTCTGTTTCCTATCCTGCAACCAGGTTCTTATCCATTTAACTGTTTTATAATCCACCCCCATGCTTTCAAGTTTATTTAGCAGTCTGTGATGATGGACAGTGTTAAATGCCTTACTATAGTCTAGATATGCTACATCTACATCTCCTCCTTGATCTATTATTCTCATCACAGAGTCAAAAAAGTCAATAAGATTTGTTTGGCATGATCTCCCACCAGTAAATCCATGCTGTTTTGGATCCTGTAAGTTGTTTGATTTAAAATGTTCCACAACTCTTTCTTTTAATAGTTTTTCCATTACTTTCCCTACTACTGATGTAATGCTTAATGGTCTGTAGTTACTTGGTTGTTGTTCTTAACACAAGTGCACTTTGTTCACATGCATCTATTAGCCCTGTGATCTATGCAGTGATCTGCCACTTGAAAAATGGATAACTATCAGTTTAGAGAAGAGCAACCAAATACTAGTGCAGAAGCTGCTGCCACCAGTCATAATGACGATGTTAGTCCAGCAGCATCATTTACTTAAGCCTATTCTCATGGTCATAGTGGGTCTAAGTTAGGGCATCTAAAATCAAAGCCTCAATATACAGTGTTAAAGAAAAAGACATCTCTTACAAAGGGAAGGTTTGCTGCAGAAAAACATAAAATTGCAAAAGTACCATTCACCATATGCAGTGGCATGGAAAGGCTCAGGACTTGGCCTTTTTCCTGAGTGGCAGGTCTTCATCTGTCTCTCAAGACCTTTTCACTCAGAGTCTAGTAGAGGTGTAAAAAAACTGAAAACCACTAAGGCATTAGAGCACACTGTGCATTCAGAAACAGAAATGTAAAAAATCCCTGAGGAGAGTGTGTTCAAGAGTGTTATGTGTAAGCCTGATTATTCTGATTCTATACTCGCAGAGAAGTCCCTTTCTACAATTTCTGCTCCTTCTGCAAATGTGGGGATGAGTATAAGAAGCATAGCTGATGACACAGAAATTGAGGATGCCACTGTGGAATTGCAAGGGGGATATTAGTGTAGCTGATGCTGGTGCTAATGAGGATGTTGATGATGCTGTTTGTGTACATAAGGCACCAGTGGAACCAGATCATGACAAGTTATTGATAACATCAAAAGCTGGTGCTAAAAAAAATAACAAGCTGCTCAGCATCAGCTAGCTCCCTTCTCTCAACTAGGTCCCAGCACCTGCAATCACCATCGCCAACACCTTCATCCCCAATATCATCAGTAATCATCAGAGGTAGTCCTGCATCCAATTTGTTAAGGCTAGATGACACCTTCCATTCCAGGGTTCCTCAGAAGAAACCTTGAGCACTAGGCCTGCTGTTGCTGCTGGGGGTGGTTTTTCATCCCAGAAGAGGACCAAGAAGACTTCTAGTAGTATTGTAAAAAATCAATTGACTGTGAAACAATCCTTTGCAAGGGGAAGCAAGTATGACAGCTCTTACCCAGTCGCACAGCGAATCACTGACACCATCATGATTATGCTAGTATTAGATCTGTGTCCAATATCACCATTAATGCAGTGGGTTTTACACAGTTAATTGAAGTTCTGAGTCCCTGATACCTAGGCCCTCATTCCGAGTTGTTCGCTCGCTAGCTGCTTTTAGCAGCATTGCAAACGCTAGGCCGCCGCCCTCTGGGAGTGTATCTTAGCTTAGCAGAATAGCGAATGAAAGATTAGCAGAACTGCTACTAAATAATTCCCTGCAGTATCTGAGTAGCTCCAGACCTACTCCTAGACTGCGATCACCTCAGTCCGTTTAGTTCCTGGTTTGACGTCACAAACATGCCCTGCGTTCGGCCAGTCGATCCCCCGTTTAACCAGCCACTCCTGCTTTTTTACCTGGCACGCCTGCGTTTTTTAGCACAATCCCTGAAAATGGGCAGTTTCCGCCGAGAAACACACACTTCCGGTCAATCACACTATGATCATTCGAGCGATAAAAAAACGTTGCTCGAGCATGCGCATTTTTGCCATTTTTTCACTTGATCGCTGCACTGCGAAAATCGGCAGCTAGCGAACAACTCGGAATGAGGGCCCAAATTCGATCTCAGTTCCATTTTAGCCAAAAAGCCATTCCTCGGCTGTACAAGGACGCTAAAAATTTGTAATTATTGGCCTACAAAATGCCATTGTACCCACTGTCCACTTAACCACAGATATGTGTGCTATTTAGCATAGATCACAAATTCAATGTGATCAGAGTGGGATCTTACTGCCCAGGATCCCATTACAATATTCAATCAAATTGTGCTGATGTATCATGCAGCACAGGCAGGAACAGCGTCTCTGAAAGGATCCTGTCCCTGTGATGTGCTGGGAGGGCTTTTGAGAGGTCTGCTTATGCGTGGTCAGCTCTGACCACATGAGCACAGAGGCCACTTCTGGGGAGGGTTCTGGGGGCTACAATTGTGCCAGCTACAATTGTGATGTGATAGGCTAGAAATGGCTACATCTTCAGATTGTGGTAGCTGCAGTGGCCAGTATTGGGAATGCATTGCATTCCGGATACTGGTAAATTGGGCAGCATCGCATCTCCCATAGAAACTGGCTGAGTGCGGCAATCAAGGGATCACAGCAGGTATCAGAGATAACTGCTACGGTCCCTCCTTCTTACATTCGGCGGTTAGCTAAGATTGCGGCTATCTACCGTAAACAGGTGTTTTGGGGGAAGTAGCTGCAAATATGGAATGATAAATGGGTCCCTATACCTGTTGCAGCTATAGCTCAATGTCATCTGATACCCATTTCCCTTAATGTTCTCTACCTCTGAGTTGCTTTCTCACTGCTGCTCCACCATACTGTACTTTGGGTCACAGTAAAATCTCAATTTGCATATGTTTCACTCTAAAGAAACTGATTAACAGCTTTCAGTTGTTTCAAATCTATACTAATAATCCTCCCTATTTTGTATGCAAATCTTTAAATATACATTTTAGATCAGCTCAATTTCACTTATATATAGATTTTGCCCCTTTGAATATTCATAAAGAAACCTTTACATTTGTTAAAATATTATATTTACCAAGACTGCATAAAGTAAATGTGTTTCTTACACTGAAAGCAGCATAGGAAAGATTACCATGTGTCATACACCAAAGATTCAAGAAGAAGAAAAAAAAATGATAACCAACATCTGTGCTTTGCAGATGTTTAACTCACCTCTGACTCAAATGCCTGGGAGCATTACAATAAAATTAAAAAGAGCAGCTGTATAAAAGACAGAAGAAATTTGTTGTCTAATAAAACAAATATTGCATACATTAAACTTACAATCATTGGTGTTTTATTGTGTCATACTACATTTCTTAACCAAGATATCAGTGCCACATTGTCTGAGTATAGATCCTTATGCTATGATTTGATTTAACATCAAAGAACATTGTTAAAATAAGATGATGTCATCTAAAGGTGATACATAGGAAATGGTTGCAAGCCTTCAATGCACTGCAAAATAACTTTTTACACCACTGTGTATGTCTCCATTTTAAGGCCACAATTTTAGACCTACTCCTTCATAGTGAACCATAGGCTTTCATTATTGTTTGGGTGTCTATATGGAATGTTCATAATGACAGAATCTCTGTGATTAATGGAGAGAGGATTGCATTTCAGATGTCAGGTTTTCATGGTAGAAGTAGTGCTTTCAGTTTTTTTAACATGGCGTAGGAGGAAATGAAATGTTGGGCAGCTTTCAAGATTTCTATAAAACTGTATCATTCATCTTATTCATATTTGTACACAATTGCTGTGACAATTACATATGAAATAATTTCAGATGGAAATTGAAAACTGCAACAATACATATAACAATTATAATATCAATATATATTTAATTAATATATTCACACCTATGGAAGTGGCATATAGGTCATAACATCAATTTACTAATTTCAGTCTAACTGGGAGATTCCATTATGTTTTTTCTCCAAGTTGACATAAATAGGTGTATAATGTATAAATCTATTAGTACCCACAAATAGGCAAATCCTAATATGAGTGCCAAGTGACAGGATCATCATTCTATTTCACCATTTTATACATTTCAATAGTTGTTATCTTGTAACTGCATTTTTTATAGAAGTTTTATTAGATATTGTGGCCATTACAGTCCATCTATCAGAAGTAAAGTAACACATATTGCTCCTCTTATTTCAACTGCATGAGTCACACCTCTTGTCACTGATATTTGGTGATCCTTGAAATAAATCCAAAAGCCACAAGAGGCCCCAACTTATAGTAAGCCATAACCATCTCATCTTCTTCTCTTGTAGTTGGGCTAATTTGTATTGGATGTGGTATAAAAGATCTACACTGTCTAATAGGACAGTCAAGAGGCCAAAACCATATGGGTGACATGGATTAGTTTCACAGGGTCAAGAGGTTGACAGATAAAAGGTCAACAGTGGTTAAGGTTAACAGGTACAAAAGTTTGACAGAGTCAAAAGGTCAACATGACAATGGTCAACACAAAAATGATTGAGACTTTTTTTTACAACATCTTGAATACTTCATTTTCTGTGACCACCATCTGTACAAGATACAAATTGTGCATTTAACAGTAGCGCTCTCCAACCACCATGTTTAAAACTTCACCATTAAAGTGAAACAGAATAATTACAAATGATTCACCATGAAGGAATAGAGGGGTTCTTCGCCCTCCCTTTGCTTAGATCTAGATAAGCAGCAGCACCCGCTTCTCTCTTTAGATCACAGAACAAATGGAAAATTCTCCAAAGCCTCAGAGAAAATCCGTAATGAATTGGGATGTATTTACTTCTTGCTGAACATCCTAAACAACACTTTAAAAAGAGAGAGACATAGTGTAGCAGTCCTTAAACATAGATACTAATTTATTCAACAGACCGCACTTACAAAACAGTGAGTTAAAAGAAGCATTTAAAATCAACTCCAATGGACATATCACCAAGATGACATCTTTCCTCCTCGGGAATTCCTGTAACACCAGCTGGACACGGTGAGTAGGGGTGCCGGGTTCCGGATCCACAGCTCCACAAAACCCAGGAAGACCCTTCAGAGCGAATGGAGAAAGTCCACGGAATGTAACAACAGGCGAAGCTCAACGCGTATCGGACATTCAGTCCTTCATCAGGAGCATACATTCGCTTGTTCAAAAACCATACTTATACCCTATACACAGCTGGAATCGATTACCGCTAACCGGCAATCTCCAGTATCTTCATTTCCGCTTTGGTCTTCTGACCGGAAGCGGAAACTACTTCTGCGGGTCATATGCGTTCCACGCGGTAATCTTTATCACAGCCGCGTTCCACTTCACATCCTATTGCGTTCCACGGACCTCCGGACTCGGAAACGTCTTAATATTATAATCCTTTTACAGTCAATCCCACTGGTCCAAGAGTCCCACAAACCCCATTAATAGCTAGGCCATAAAAAAGGGAGATAAATACATATTTACCAAACAAAACAATATATTAAAATTCACCATAAAAACAATCAATAGTAAATACCAGAACTGATATACAATAAAAAAATAGAAAGAGAGAAAAAAGAGAAGGGAGGGGAATTATTCCAAAAAGCATTTCAATTTGAATTCACCGTTTAATCCTCTGGGCACCAAAGTGCCCAGACGGTGAATCCATTGCATCTCTGCCCTCGCTAATCTCCTCTCTAGATCTCTTGTTCTCCATTTTGGTAGGACCGTCTGGATTCCACAGAATGATTTTAAAAAACATTCCTTCGACTCATGGACCCTTTTAAAATGTGTTTAAACGGTGTGGGTCTCTAACCCCTTTCTTATGTTGTAGATGTGTTCGGCCCACCTCACCTTAATACACCGCCCTGTCCTTCCAACATAAAATAAACCACATGTACACTCTAGAATGTAGACCACATTCTCAGTGTGACATGTGATAAACTCCCTGATAGTGAAAGACTTCCCATTCACCATAAATACTGTAATCTTTCTTATTGGTGATTTCACCGTCTTCACCGTCTTGCACATTAGGCAATCACCACAGTGGTGAAAACCCTTTGTCCTTACACTCTGTCTCAGGTCAGTTTCTACACTACTCCTTACTAACTGGTTCTTTAAGGATGGTGCTCTTCTATACACAAAACTTTTTTGTGTATAGAAGAGCACCATCCTTAAAGAACCAGTTAGTAAGGAGTAGTGTAGAACGCATATGACCCGCAGAGGTAGTTTCCGCTTCCGGTCAGAAGACCAAAGCCGAAATGAAGATACTGGAGATTGCCGGTTAGCGGTAATCGATTCCAGCTGTGTATAGGGTATAAGTATGGTTTTTGAACAAGCGAATGTATGCTCCTGATGAAGGACTGAATGTCCGATACGCGTTGAGCTTCGCCTGTTGTTACATTCTGAGGACTTTCTCCATTCGCTCTGAAGGTTCTTCCTGGGTTTTGTGGAGCTGTGGATCCGGAACCCGGCACCCCTACTCACCGTGTCCAGCTGGTGTTACAGGAATTCCCGAGGAGGAAAGATGTCATCTTGGTGATATGTCCATTGGAGTTGATTTTAAATGCTTCTTTTAACTGTTAGGGTCTCCTGCCCTGTGCTGCCACGTCGTCATGGCAACCGGGAGACAAGTGCTAGTGGAGTAACCTGAGCGCAGCTGATACTCCGGTTCGGGTCTTTTGCTGTGCAGTGGTTATAGGCTCTGTGCACGGCAGGGGATCCGGTGCTGGTTTTTGTGCTCACAGTCTGTGAGGTCTGAGTGGGGCGTGGACAGCACCTGCTTTATAAGGCCTCTTTTCAGGGTAAGCAGATGCTGCTGAATCTTTGTTGGTTAGTCAGTTCATGAAAGTTAGCCAGTACTGTGTAGCTTTGTATTTGTTTGTTGCTTACTGCAAATAGGCCTGGGGATTTGGTATTACACTCTGCCAATCCAGACCTAGCAGTAAGACTGGAGTCAGTCGTTTAGCTTGCTGGGGTTCTGTTACTACTCTGTGAACTTAGCAAGTTTGCGGCTGTATTCTAAGACTTGCCTGTCTAATCCTGTCTCACTGTGCTAGGTGTCAGGGGTCAGTTTAGTGGCAGTAAGCTAAAACCTGTGCACTGCAAGTGAGAATTAGGATTGTGGAGATTCTCCTTGTGTCTATCATTCCATCTCTGACCAAGGAGTTTACTGCCACACCCGTTGGTAACCCTTTAGGGTTTTGCTGTTGCCCTTAGCAACAGCATTTCGGGTTCTCTACGTATTAAAACACAACATCTTGCTTTTCCATCTGAGCAGTTCTAATACAAGGGAGATACCCAGTTCCTTAGCCTCTGGGCTTCTCTGTTCACTTTGTGTGTATTTTGTTACCCTTTCACCTTCTGTGTACATTATGTCATATCCCCCAGTTTGTCTGTGAGTCCATCTGTTTTGCATAACAGTTCAAACACCAGTACATTCCTGCAGACACTGGGGTGCATAACAGTTCTGACACCAGTACTTTCCTGCAGGCACTGGTGTGCATAACATATTCAGCAGCCTAATACTCCTGTTGAAATTTTGTGGGAATATGGAGCATACCCCTCAAAATACGTTGCAACAGGTGGTCGATCAGCTGCAGGTCCTGACTCGACAATTTAATGATTTGTCCATTAAAATGCACACCTCCCAGGCTGCTGGCGGAGCTCCCGCAGCAGCAGCACCTGCAGGGGTTAAGGAGCCGAAAGTAAATCTCCCGGATCGTTTTTCTGGAGATCGCTCGCAGTTCTTTTGTTTCAAGGAGAGCTGCAAGCTATACTTCCGGCTTAGGCCTCAGTCTTCTGGGTCGGAGATTCAGCGGGTGGGCATAGTGATTTCCTTGCTACAAGGAGACCCACAGGTCTGGGCATATGGGTTGCAGCCTGACTGTCCGTCGCTTAAAAGTGTTGATGCTTTTTTTACGGCACTGGGCATGTTGTATGATGACCCTGACAAGACGGCCTCAGCCGAGGCTCAGATTTCGATCCTTAAGCAAGGGCGAAGGCCAGTTGAGGTTTACTGTACGGAGTTTCGGAGGTTGGCCCATGATACCCAGTGGAATGACCCAGCCCTGAGACACCAGTACCGAAGAGGTCTTTCTAACCAGATAAAGGACCAACTGGTACAATATCCCTTGCCTGATAGCTTGGATCAGCTCATGCAGTTATCCATCCGGGTGGATAGACGGCTGAGAGAGCGTAGGCTTGAAAGGGAGACTGAGATTTCCTTCCTTCCCAAGGGAACCTCAGACTCTGAGGAATTTTCTGAGGAGCCTATGCAGATTGGGGCTACCCGCCTCTCCTCGCGTGAGAAGACGCGGAGGAGACAGCAAGGGTTGTGTTTGTACTGTGGGAATAAAGGTCATGTGGTAGTATCATGCCCAGAAAAGCCGGAAAACATCAGGGCCTGAGGGTGATGGGAAATATCCTGTCAGGCCAGAAGTCAGAATTTCCCAAGAAGACTTTTATCATTCCGGTGACCTTGAAGATCCTCGGTCAAACTGTCAAGACTGAGGCCTTTGTGGACAGTGGGGCCGACGGGGTTTTTATGGACCGCCAATTCGCCCTGAAACACTCTGTTCCCTTAGTACCCTTGGCATCGGAAATTGAGATTTGTGGGTTAAACGGGGAACCATTATCCCAAGGTAAAATTACCTCTTGCACTAGCCAGATTTCTTTGTTTATTGGAGCCACACACTCTGAAAAATTGTCCTTTTATGTGACTGTCTGTACTTTTGCCCCATTGGTGTTGGGGTTACCCTGGTTAAGGGCCCACAATCCTCAATTTGACTGGGTCTCTGGGGAGATTCTTAGTTGGGGTACTGATTGTTTCAGGAGTTGCTTGAGCCTTCCAGTCAGGCTCTCGCAGCTAAGTTTGCCAGGATTGCCAGGGTGTTATGCAGATTTTGCGGACGTGTTCTCCAAAAAAGTTGCAGAGGTACTACCTCCCCATCGCCCCTATGACTGTGCCATTGATTTGTTGCCAAATGCTAAGCTTCCCAAGAGCAGGTTGTACTCCCTGTCACGTCCTGAGACTCAGGCTATGGCAGAGTACATTCAGGAGAACTTGGCTAAGGGATTTATCAGACCTTCACAGTCTCCAGTTGGGTCGGGGTTCTTCTTCGTGGGTAAAAAGGACGGTTCGTTGCGACCCTGCATCGACTTCAGGGAATTGAACCGTATCACGATTAAAAACTCATACCCACTGCCTCTCATTTCGGTCTTGTTTGACCAGCTTCGTACTGCCACCATTTTTTCTAAAATTGACCTACGCGGTGCGTACAATCTAATCCGAATAAGAGAGGGGGATGAATGGAAGACTGCCTTTAATACCCACTCAGGGCATTATGAATATTTGGTGATGCCTTTTGGGCTCTGTAATGCCCCGGCAGTCTTCCAGGATTTCATGAATGATGTGCTCAGGGAATATTTGGATAGATTCTTAGTTGTATACTTAGATGACATCCTAATCTTCTCCCATTCCCTGGAGGAACATCGGAAGCATGTACGCTTAGTCCTCCAGAAACTCAGAGACCACCGGCTTGGGGCGAAGCTGGAGAAGTGCGAATTTGAAGTTCAGCAAATCGCATTTCTACGATATATTATCTCCCCAGAAGGTTTCCAAATGGAGGGTTCCAAGGTACAGGCAGTCCTGGATTGGGTGCAGCCCACTAGTTTGAAGGCGCTTCAGCATTTCCTGGGCTTTGCAAATTTTTATAGACGATTTATCGCTGGATTTTCGTCTATAGTGGCGCCCTTGGTGGCACTCACTAAGAAAGGGGCGGATGTTGCTCACTGGTCTTGTGAGGCTAAAGCGGCTTTTGCCCGTCTCAAAAGGGCATTTGTTTCGGCCAAGGTGCTGCGACACCCAGATCCAGAGCGTCCTTTTGTGGTGGAGGTGGATGCCTCTGAGATGGGTATTGGGGCAGTGCTTTCTCAGATGGGAGTGTCTGATAATCGCCTTCATCCCTGTGCTTACTTTTCCCGTAAATTTTCGCCTGCCGAGATGAATTATGACGTGGGTAACCGGGAATTGTTGGCTATTAAGGATGCACTCGAGGAGTGGAGACACTGGCATGAGGGGGCTAAGTTTGTGGTCTCAATTCTCACTGACCATAAGAATCTGGCATATTTAGAGTCAGCGAAGCGTCTCAATGCCAGGCAGGCACGATGGGCTTTGTTTTTTGCTCGCTTTAATTTTTTGATAACATATCGCCCTGGGTCAAAAAACATCAAGGCTGATGCGCTCTCGCGGAGTTTTGCTCCAATCCAGGAGACCACCGAGGAGCCGTTGCCCATTGTTTCCCCATCATGTATTAAAGTGGGCATTACCCAGGACCTCTTATCATTAGTCCTTAGAGCACAGGAGCAGGCTCCTCCAGACCTTCCGGTAGGTCTTTTGTTTGTGCCTCCTAGGTTAAGACAGCGAGTGTTCCTGGAATTCCATGCCAAGAAGTCGGCAGGTCACCCGGGTATTGCCAGAACTCGGGAGTTGCTATCTAGGGCGGTGTGGTGGCCCTCGGTGGCTAAGGATGTGGATCAGTGGGTTCGGGCATGTGACATCTGTGCCCGAAATAAGACTCCTAGAGGGGTTCCTGTTGGCCCATTACATCCACTCTCTATCCCATCTAAGCCATGGACCCACATTTCAATGGATTTTGTGGTGGACTTGCCCAAATCCTCGGGGATGACAGCCATCTGGGTTGTCGTTGACAGGTTTTCGAAGATGGCGCACTTCGTTCCACTGGTTGGGCTGCCATCAGCCAGACGCCTGTCTGAATTATTTATGCTGCATGTTGTGCGCCTCCACGGGTTGCCACTTGATGTGGTCTCTGACCGCGGATCCCAGTTTGTGGCCAAATTCTGGAGGGCATTTTGTTCCGATCTCCAGATTTCTGTCAGCTTGTCGTCAGGCTACCATCCGCAGTCTAATGGGCAGACTGAAAGGGTGAACCAGTCCTTGGAGCAGTTCCTCAGGTGTTATGTCTCCAAGTGTCAGACTGACTGGGTTGCTCATCTGTCCATGGCGGAGTTTGCCTATAACAACGCGGCTCACTCTGCTACAGGGATCTCTCCCTTCCTTTGTGTGTATGGGCATCATCCTAAGGCCAATTCTTTTGACCCCCTGGACTCCACGCCTGGTGGTTCCTCTGTGGTTTCGGTCCTTAGAGGTATTTGGCGGAAAGTGAAGAAAGCCCTTGTGTCTGTGTCATTAGTGACCAAAAGGGTTTTTGATAAGCGGAAAAGACCCTGCAGCTTCAAATTAGGAGACTTCGTCTGGTTGTCTACCAAGAATTTGAAGTTGAGACAGCCATCTCATAAGTTAGGGCCCCGGTTCATCGGCCCTTATAAGATCACCAGGGTTATCAATCCGGTGGCATTTCAGTTAGATCTGCCCCGTTCTTTGGGTATCAATAAAACATTTCATTGTTCCCTTTTAAAACGGGCGATTAGTAATCCTTCTTCCAGTGGAAGACCTTCCCCTCTTCTGATACGTGGCCAGAGGGAGTTTGTTGTTGAAAGGATTCTTGACTCCAAGGTGGTTCGGGGTCGGCTGTCATTTTTGGTGCACTGGAAGGGGTATGGCCCGGAGGAGCGGTCGTGGGTGCGCAGTTGTGATCTTCATGCCCCCAGACTGATACGCTCTTTCTTCTCGCAGTTCCCCGATAAACCCGGTGGTAGGGGTTCTTTGACCCCTCGTCAGAGGGGGGGTACTGTTAGGGTCTCCTGCCCTGTGCTGCCACGTCGTCATGGCAACCGGGAGACAAGTGCTAGTGGAGTAACCTGAGCGCAGCTGATACTCCGGTTCGGGTCTTTTGCTGTGCAGTGGTTATAGGCTCTGTGCACGGCAGGGGATCCGGTGCTGGTTTTTGTGCTCACAGTCTGTGAGGTCTGAGTGGGGCGTGGACAGCACCTGCTTTATAAGGCCTCTTTTCAGGGTAAGCAGATGCTGCTGAATCTTTGTTGGTTAGTCAGTTCATGAAAGTTAGCCAGTACTGTGTAGCTTTGTATTTGTTTGTTGCTTACTGCAAATAGGCCTGGGGATTTGGTATTACACTCTGCCAATCCAGACCTAGCAGTAAGACTGGAGTCAGTCGTTTAGCTTGCTGGGGTTCTGTTACTACTCTGTGAACTTAGCAAGTTTGCGGCTGTATTCTAAGACTTGCCTGTCTAATCCTGTCTCACTGTGCTAGGTGTCAGGGGTCAGTTTAGTGGCAGTAAGCTAAAACCTGTGCACTGCAAGTGAGAATTAGGATTGTGGAGATTCTCCTTGTGTCTATCATTCCATCTCTGACCAAGGAGTTTACTGCCACACCCGTTGGTAACCCTTTAGGGTTTTGCTGTTGCCCTTAGCAACAGCATTTCGGGTTCTCTACGTATTAAAACACAACATCTTGCTTTTCCATCTGAGCAGTTCTAATACAAGGGAGATACCCAGTTCCTTAGCCTCTGGGCTTCTCTGTTCACTTTGTGTGTATTTTGTTACCCTTTCACTTTCTGTGTACATTATGTCATATCCCCCAGTTTGTCTGTGAGTCCATCTGTTTTGCATAACAGTTCAAACACCAGTACATTCCTGCAGACACTGGGGTGCATAACAGTTCTGACACCAGTACTTTCCTGCAGGCACTGGTGTGCATAACATTAACTCACTGTTTTGTAAGTGCGGTCTGTGGAATAAATTAGTATCTATGTTAAAGGACTGCTACACTATGTCTCTCTCTTTTTAAAGTGTTGTTTAGGATGTTCAGCAAGAAGTAAATACATCCCAATTCATTACAGATTTTCTCTGAGGCTTTGGAGAATTTTCCATTTGTTCTGTGATCTAAAGAGAGAAGCGGGTGCTGCTGCTTATCTAGATCTAAGCAAAGGGAGGGCGAAGAACCCCTCTATTCCTTCATGGTGAATCATTTGTAATTATTCTGTTTCACTTTGATGGTGAAGTTTTAAACATGGTGGTTGGAGAGCGCTACTGTTAAATGCACAATTTGTATCTTGTATCTGTTTCTTGTGTGTTTGGTGGATTTACACACCTGTGTATTGTGTAGCTGCACTTCAGTCTAGTGCGCACGGAATTTGAAATTCTTTTTTTCCTGCACCATCTGTACAAACAAAGACCTTGTTTGCCACACTTCAGGGCACAGTGGCTCAATCCACTACCTCTGCGCTTGCCACAGGTTACTATTCCCAACTGTATAGTAAATCATGCAAATGATGGGAAAACATGTGAAAACCCCCCAAAACATATGTCAACCATTTGTATCTTGACTATTGTCATGTTGACCTTTTGAACCTGTTGACATTTAGTACCTATCGACCATAAACACTGTTGACCTTTCATTTCTCGACCTCTGTACCTGGTGACCTTATGCATGTCGACCATATGGTGTCAATCTATTAAGTGTCTAACTAGACATTGTAGATCTGTCATCCAGATACAATTTGTATCAACATTTATATCAACACTACCACAGCAAAGAATGACAGGAGCAGAAGTGATAAATAAACATATTTATCACCAAATTATTAATTAATTCATTTATATAGCAGTTTCTTGTATAGGTCAGCACATGCCATTGTTGCTGTTAATTTAGCATGTATTGGCAGCAAAATGACTATAATGTAAATAGAAACCATTGGATACTGTTGCTCTTTTCTAGTGGACCCAGGCGCTACAGCAGCTAAAATATTAGCACAAAAATAACACATCCCGAAATAATTAATGATGAAAATGGTTTTCTTTATGAAATGCAAAAGAATTCACAAATGAAGAAGTCGACCTCAAAGTATCAACTTATCAAGAATTAGAAAGAAGTCTCCTCCACTTGACTTGTCCACGGGATTTGTTTTGTTAATTCTGTAGTCAAATTAATCACCCTAAATCACCCTAGAGGCATCCTGAAGTCAGAAATTCTGGATTGTAAACATTGCTCATGGATGGCTGACATGACAGCCCCAAACAATGATATTGTATAAATGCTGTGAAGTGGAAGGAGTCTGCCATTGTGACATTGATACAGCAGCATTTTGGAACCATAGCCTTCTATTAAAGCAACACTAAGGTGTGGTTATACAAACTCCACAGTTTCCAAACCAGTTTCCATGGAGCAGTTATACTATGAAGATTATATTCTGGTTCTTAGTATTATCTCTAAAATAATAAAAGATTATATTAAATACAGGTATGGATCATAGAGTTGACCAGGAGAAGGTCGACAGTCACTAGGTCGACCACAAAAGTTCGACACACAACAGCAGTGCCATAACTAGACATTTTGGTGCTGTGTGCAAGAAATGGCATCGGCACCCCCCCTTTATGTAAAATAGGGGCAGTGCGCCGTAGGCACACGTGAAAAATATAGATGCGTGGCTTCATGGAGAAGGGGTGTGGCCACAAAATAATACCAATTCATATTACGGTGCATATTAGTTTCCATTATTCAAATTACGCCGCACAGTAGCGCCACTACACCAGGTAGAGCCCCTTTTACACATTACAGCAGACAGCTTCCCCTTTTTACAAATGACGGCAGACAGCGTCCCCTTTGTACA
Source organism: Pseudophryne corroboree (assembly GCF_028390025.1). Lineage (NCBI taxonomy): Eukaryota > Metazoa > Chordata > Amphibia > Anura > Myobatrachidae > Pseudophryne > Pseudophryne corroboree. Next base: position 433,270,076 of record NC_086448.1, read on the forward strand.
CATTACGGCAGACAGCATCCCCTTTTTACACATTACGGCAGACAGCATGCCCTTTTTACACATTATGGCAGACAGCGTCCCCTTTTTACACATTATGGCAGACAGCCCCCTTTTTTACACATTATGGCAGGTGGAGCCCCCTTTTACTCATTACGGCCGGCAGAGCACCTTACAGCCCCCCTACCCTTAGGCTGTAATGTACTGTACTGTAGTGTAGTATACTTTAGTGTAGTGTAGTGTAATGTAGTGTAGTGTAGTGTACTTAAGTGTAGTGTAATGTAGTGTAGTGTACTTTAGTGTAGTGTAGTGTACTTTAGTTTAATGTAGTGAAGTGTAATGTAGTGTAGTGTGTGGGCAGCATGATTTCTCCTTCTTCCTGTGGCTGTGCTGCTGCCGGCTCCTGACCCAGCGCTCCCTCTGTACACTGCACTGCAGGCCAAGAGAGGGGGCGGGCCACGGGAGCGCAGAACAGAGGGACCAAAAGAGGGAGAGGCCGCGGGATCACACGGGAGCAAAGAGAGGTGGCGGGCCGCTGGAGCGCAGTACATGGGGGCTGATGGAGGAGGGGCCATATGAGCACAGTACACAGGGGCCAAGAGAGGGGGCGGGCAGCGGGAGCGCAGTAGACAGGGTCAGGCAGTGGGAGCGCAGGGGGAATATGCGCTCTAACTAGGTGTGGGTTGTGGGCAATGCCCCTTCTGCACACACCTAGTTACGGCGCTGCACAACAGGTTAACATAGTAAAATGAACACAGGAAAAGTTTGACATGAGGTTTTTGTTGGTGTCATTTACTCTGTAAAGTCACCGGAAACCCCAATTAGTGCACCGCATCCCTTTCCATAGAAAAAAAATGGTAAAAAAAACTCTTGTCAACCTTTTCCTGCATAGACCATTGCCATGTGGACCTTTTTACAATGCCTACCTTTTGTCTATGTCAAACTAATGCATGTTGACCAATAGTGGTCAACCTTTTGACTGTTGACCTTAGTAGTGTCGACCGAGCATCTGGATACCTTTAAATACAATAATAATATTGTTTTTTATTAGAGTTGTTAGCTTCCATTTCTTTATATTCTACTGTGCCTAATGATAAATCAGTCTATTTTATTGTTAAAGCTTCCTTTAACAGGTCCTGTCACTGCAAATATTCATCTTTTATTATATTAATGCCAATCAACCTATATATCATGATTGATATCTGTTCAAAAGATAAATAATTTATTATTACTTTTTGCTGGTTGCTCTAATTGCATTGCCAATAACAGTGTGCTAATAATGTGGGGTCCATGGTATTTATTAAGCTTTGGAGAGAGATAAAGTGAACAGAGTTAATGTACCAACCAACCAGTTACTGACATTTTTCAAACACAGCCTGTAACATGGCAGTTAGGCGCTGATTGGCTGGTACTTTATCCCTCTCCATTTTATCACTCTCCAAGGCTTAGTACATAGACCACAAATTCTGTTAAGGGATCAAGGTAGATTAACAATGTACTTATATGTTAGTGCTAGTAGTGGGTGATATTACAAGCACAAAATGCCATTAAACACAATTAAGCAAATGAATCCTTGTTTGATATTGGTAATGTTTTATGTATGATCAGCAGGTCAATTTTAATGTGTAAAGAAATGTTAGTTAAATGATCTGTGACTTTAAAAAGATATATTATTGCAAAGGCTTTTCTGTTACTATTGCTGCCCTTACAACTTGCCTCAAATGAGGTTTAGAAATGTCTAGTCACTGCTTATTATACATTTACTTATAAAATGCTACACAACTTTATTTTTTTTTTATTTTTTTTGTTTTTTATTTATATCTACCAGTTTGTTGAACCATAAACACAGCTTTGTGGCAGTTATTGAATGAAAAGTAATTTAAGTAATAAAGATAATATATTCTTTAGAAATAGGTTCCTGTTTCTATTAAACAGGCTAATACATGTACCACTTAAAGATGCTTCTGTACCATTTCTGTACCATTATTTCTTATATACCACTTAAAGATGCTTTATAAAAAATAATGGTACAGAATTTACTATACTGTATACTGTAAACTGTGAAAAAATACAATGAGGGTTCATTAGGGATGATGTATTATTCTTATGTCATTAGACATTTTGCCTATAAAACTGCAGAGGACAATTAGAGAAAATTGAATCCCAATTGAATCCCCAAATAACTAGTAACAGGGGGTGCATCCTTACAACAGTAACAAAAAAAAAAAACATGGCAAGTTGCTTGATCAATTTATATTTCAGTGTGTTTGTTTTACCTTTCTGGAGGGCTATGGTATCCCCTGAAAAGTTTTGCTCACAATTTACATAATAACATTACTTTATGTGACACCATCTTAATATTAACTATGATTAGAGATAAAACCACCTTATTAGTAGAATCACCTTAAAGTTGGTGGATGGCTCACACTTGGGGCATAGCCAGAACTTTGTGGGCCCCATAGCAGCAGTTTGAAGGGGCCCCTGTCCCAATGTATCTCTAGACACCTCTCTCTAGCAATTGTTAATTTTATGCACCATAATAGTGCCCTACAGTAGTTCATGTTCTTGATCATAATAGTGCCTTAGTTAATGTTATGCCCCATAGTAGTGCCCTAGTCTATTTTATGAACCATAGTAGTATCCTACAGCAGTTCATATTATGTCTCACTGTAGGGCTGCCAGTACACATTATGCAACATAGTACCCCCTATTCACATTATTACATACAAAGTCCCCAGTTCATAATATGCCACATTACAGTGCTTTCACTTCATATAGTGCCACATTACAGTGCTACAGAATGTATAATGTAACATTATAATGCTCTCCAGTTAATTTTATATTACAATACAATGAGCAGATTCAGGGTTATACCTTGATGTATTGAAGGCCCCAAGGCAAAAGTTGTAAGGACACGGAAAATATATATAAGACTTGTAACTTTGACAGGGAAGGTGGGCCCCATAGCAGCTGCACTCCCTGCACCTATGGTAGCTACACTCTTGGCTCACACAAGTTTTTGCAAATGTGTTCAGTTAAGACAGTATGTTTTTACAATTATTTTAGTGAAAGATTTTTAGTACTTTTTAGGAGTGATACACAATGTATATATTTACTGAGACAATTTAGTGACATTGGAGACTCCTTACAATTTTCCACAGTGATTGCCCTCCATAGGCTGGAATACTGGAGAGATAAGCAGTTATTAAAAAATGGGACTGTACTTGTCAATATGGTGTGGCTATTAAATAATGAGACTGTACTGTACTGTAAGCATTAACCATACTGCATGAGTTAATTGGGGGAACATTGACCTTGGACTATCCCAAAATGGTTTCATCCCTCTCACACAGATAGTTTGCAGTCACACAGTGTTTGAAGAAGTTATGTTTGTCCAGTGAATCGCAAAAATGTTTAGTGCTACAAAAATGTTCTAGAAACTTTGCAGGAAAGAATTAGAAGAGGCCAGAGTTGTGGAAAAATGGTTTCATCCTCCAGCAGGACAGTGCATCAGCCCACATAGCTCTATCCGTGAATCAGTTTTTGTCCGCAAAACCATCCACACTCACCAAACCTAGCGCTGTGCGACTTCTTTCTTTTCCGTAGAGTCAAATCTGTACTCAAGGGAACCCGTGTAGCATTATTTACTGAGGTAAAAAAAGAAAATGATGAAGCTGTTGAGACAGATGACAGATAATGAGCTAATGGAAAATAGGAATGCAGCAGCATGTGGATGCAGAAGGGGTCACATGGAAGGGGAATGGAAATAAAATGTACTTAATATAATTAAATGGAAATTATACCATCGCTCTCATTATTTAATAGCCACACCTCATAGTTGTACAGTGCAAATTACTATGAAAGCTAAGTTTTCATAGTTACTTTGTTATGACAAATAACTTTTATATATTCGTGGATGTTAACATGCCCTTGCTTATTGGATGCAAATTCATTTACGTTTTCAGTTAGTAAAGAACATTGCAAAATTTTATTCTTCAGCTTTAAATGTACAGGATATATTGTTATACTGTACATTATACCTTAATATATACTGTTCTGCCTCTGTTTTTTTTTTAAAAGCTGACAATGTTTAGAATTACATTGAGGTCAGTGTGTGTGTGTGTGTGTGTGTGTGTGTGTGTGTGTGTGTGACTATTTAAAGCAGACCAAATCCACTAATTTACTTAAAGTTGCATATTGTTTTTCTAGTTATCTGAAATTTTAGTTACATACAGTAAGTACATAACAAAGAAAGTGTTGGAAAATGCTCTCTGAACATAACACATATTCAGTAAATCATGAACTAGAAGGAAATGGTTCCCTCTGCTTTCAGGTCTGAGCATAACATGCCTTTTTAAAAGTACATTGTAGTTTCATTCTACCCCCAGCCCAAATGGTTGTGTTATAATAATCATCATCAATCAGCAAACTCATATGTCCTTGAGAGTGTGCGGAAAATCTGAGACTAAACAATAAAAGAACATTTGAGTGGAATAAAAAGGAAGGGAGCTGGGGAAAGAAACATGATTAAAAAAAGAAAATAAACTGAAGTTGATTCACTAATGGAGTTACATCTGGGGCTTAACTGACAGCCAGATATTAGAAAAGACAGTACTGCTTATGGATTTACGAGGTCAACCAATGAAAGAGTAAAGTATATTACCACCACCGCCTGATAAAAGCAGATAGAAAAGACAGGCAGGTATAAGGATAACCCAGTTATATCTGTCTATGAATGCTATTGTATTCTCAATATGTCTCTTCTTCTAGAGGATTGCACATCGTGTCCACAGATCTAAAGGATTTTTATTTCTTTTTTTTTTCACTCTGACAGCAGTTTATCTGGAAATCTTGCAGTCCTTGTATAGCAACATTGTCATCTCATGTTTTTCTAGTGTAATAACACCAATAAGGTAACCCCTGGCTAGGCACTGAGGATTAGCGGCACAATACTGCTGTGTTGTGTAAAAATAGATTTGTAGAGAAAACAGAGACAAACATATATCCCATAGTGCTGCTCCTACTGGAATGTTTCATAGCCTATATGACTAACATAACAGTGGCTTATTTTTCTATAAATTGATAGAGAAAAAAATCACCTGTTAACGTTTGGCTAACAGGCACTGAATGCATCAAGTCTGCTGCAGCAAAATATAATAGTTCATGCATTTTTTGCCTTTGCAGAAAATATGATTGTAAATCATACATTTAAAAGACTCCAGAAATTTGCAATCTGCTCAGTAATATACATTTATAATACACTAAAATTGTGCTTTAGAAATCATGCATGTATATATGTTATTTGTTAAACATTACAGTATGTCATAGATGTTATTCAAAGAAAAGTGAACTGTTAAGCTACATCTACAGGAAAAGGAACTGTTTCCTCCAACACCATATAAATATGCTTATATACTATAGACTTGTTTGGGACCTGTGTACCAAATTATTGCATTTACAGCTATTAGTAAAAACTAACACAGGCTGTTAGTTTTAGTACAAGATGTTTTCAAAACAAAAAATATTTAAATCTGTTTGACCTTCACCTTATGGTTGCTGCTTGTGGCTGTAAGTTGCTGGTCAACTCCTCTCCTTTAACAGTTTGCAACATTTTCAAATATCACACTGGTATAAATAGGAGTAATGCTGGTATTCATGCAGTACTACCTTAGGCTGGATACCAATCTGTTCCAGCAGCTCCATATCCCAATCCACCACCAGCATTTGGTCCCTGAGCCCAGATGACATGCCTTTTTTTCCTGTATCCAGCCATTGCACCTAACTATCAATCCAACTACGCATATGCAAATGCTTTAAAAATAAAGCATATTATGGGGGAGATGTACTAAGCAGTGAAAAGAATGGAGTGGTGAGCCAATAGAGAAATCGCCAAAGGCAACCAATCAGCTGCTCTGTATTATTTTATAGTATAGTATTATAAATGTTACTTCAATGCTGATTGGTTGCCTAGGGCAACTTCTCCAGTGGCTCACTTCTCCACTCTTTTCACTGCTTAGTACATCTCCCCATCTTACTCCTATGCTCTGTTCGTAAACTGAGACATTAAGCAAATGGAGAATCCACCAGGACTATAAATTTTATATTCAGGAATATAACATTTGTCATAAAAACCTCTATGTTTTCTCACTGTGGAATGAAACAAATGCTGGCTTTGGCAGGTGTCATCATAAACTTTTTAAAACAATAGTTAAACAAAAACTTTAACTGTCTTGTCCATACAATAATTATGGGATCTATTTACTAAGTCTTGGATGGAGATAAAGTTGACAAAGATAAAGTACAAGCCAATCAGCTCCTAACTGCCATGTCACAGGCTGGGTTTGAAAAATGACATTTAGGTGCTGGTTGGCTGGTACTTTTATCTATGTCCACTTTATCTACATCCAAGGCTTAGTAAATAGACCCCTATGCTTATTATAGTGATGTAATGAGGAAACAGGCATGGGTAATAAAGTCAAAATTCCAGGTTTCTTCTATAGTCAGTTAGAAGTGCTTGAAAAACAAATTATAACCAATCCCAAAAAAATATTCATCAGCACTTTAGTGCATTTAATCATTACCAGTCATATGTCTTGATGGGCAGAGAAATGGACTCGGGGATCAGTATGAATGACCAGTGGCCAGGATGTCGGCCATCAGTAAACCGACAGCAGCATCCCAGCCACCAGTATGCCGGCAGTGGGGCAGGTGCTAAAAAGCCCCTTGTGGGCACAGTGGCTTGCTGCACTAGCCACATGTTATATTCTCCCATTATGGGTGTTGTGAACACCCATAGAGGGAGAATCACCTACTTTGCCGGTATTCCGGCAGCAGTGTTTTACCACTAGTCCGGAGTCCGATGTTGGTATTGTGAATGCCGGGATCCCAAGTAGCTGTATTTAACCACTTCCCTGGACAGCAAGGGGTAGATTTACTAAAGCTACTAAAAATGAAAACTGATGGTGTTGTTCGTATGATAGAATTTGCATCATCACACATACTCTATGGTGGTCCTTCATTCACCATCATCTTTGACAATGCCACTATGTCTAATTGGACAGTACAGTATGAGTTGTTTTAGTAAGAAAGAGAAGATTCTATTATTTATCTAGAAGATTGATATATAAACAATTCAGTATTTTGATATTTATTAGTTTTATCAAGAGAATCTATGTTTAATAAACACTACATTAATTTCAAATTAGTTGTGCCTTATTTTATATGTGCAAAACATATATAGTCGATTCAGGTAATGACTATCTTTCTAAATCAAAATATGCTCCTTCCCAAAGATGTTATCTTGTGATTGCCTCACCAGGAACTAGTAAAATGGTGAACAGGAAATTGAAACTGTTATTACACAGGAAATAATCACATTCTGTCAATTTCTACAGAAAGAAACATATGTTCCAACTTACTGTCACCATCTTACCTATCTGATCTAATATATAAAGAGAGCAAAATTACAAGAGCCATTTTTGTAATATCAGCTGAGGGCCTAAGACGCACTGCCACTGTTGAGAGAAAAAAACCTTTCAACCTCATAAAAGATAGTTTAGCACAGAATATCAGATGGAACAGATGTCCAATAATAATTTCAAAGAAGGGAACATTCACAATTGAGAAAGTAAAAAAAAAAGAATGAGAGAAAATAGTACCATGAAACAATCACTTAAAACAATCTGTATCTCAGCCATGTTTGTAATAAAGCTTAGCATTTAGAAGATTTAAGAGTTTAATCCCCGTAATGCTCTGCACACTTCAATGTTAACATTAATAAACATTTGACATACAGCATATGACTTTAGGTACAATTAATTATTGAAATAGAGCTTTCAGAAATTAATGCTTTTATCATTTGTGTTCACTCTATTTACTTTATAGCTCATTCACTAAAGTACCAAATATTAATATATCTATTATGCTGTTATTACTGTTGTTATTTTTTACACAGTATTACATGGGTTAGTGAGGACAGTACACGGTTTGTGTTTTTTTGCTTTTGAATTTTATAACTTTTGAATATACTTTTTGTTATTATAAATTATAATACTGTGATATGCACCACATGTATGGCCCCAACGTGCAGGGTCGATCACAAATTAATAAATCATTTCTGCACATAATAGTTTTGCAACCACATGTTGAAGGAAAACATTTTTTCAGGCACAAACTATACTACAAAAAAGTGTACACCGATATTTAATCGTAATAGCAACTAACGATTCTTTATTAGCCATTTGTTTATGCTGCTTTTACATTGTGTTCAACTGATTTCACACATTGCATGGTAAAATGCTCATTATTGCAGTGCTTATATTAAAACTGTTGTTGTTTATGAGTAGTCTTGCCGCTTTCAACTTATATCAGTCTAAGCTATTGCAATCAACACTGTTTAGAATCAGAGTTGTTAAGGACTGAATGTATTAAACATTATCTAGAACCCCCTCCACAATGCAGGAATAACAGCTCAAAGCCTTTGGGTTAAGTATGTACCAGCTTTGTACACTCTTTGGCAATGATTTTGGCTCAGTCTTGCAGGCAGATTTGCTCCAGGTTGTTCAGGTTACATGGATGATGCTTGTGCACCTCAACCATCAAATACTGCCACATATTCACAAGTGACTTGAGGTCAGGGCTTTCATTGGGCCATTGTAGGACATTCATCTTTTTCTTTCTGAGCTATTTCATAGTTAGTTTATAGTAAAACTAATTTTTCATTTCAGTGCTTTGAAGTAAAAATATGACAGAATTAAATGTCAGTGTTGGATTTGTTAAATGAACAAAGCATTTGTTTGGGTTTTTAACATTTTTGCAAGGTACTGTACAGTACTATGTTTGAGTGTATATATGTATATTCCACAGCAAGCAGTGGTATCAGCACAGTAATACATTGAATCATATTTTTTTATTTTTTTATTATTGCTTATATTGTTTAAAAAACGAAACAAAACAGCTAGTCTATCATTCCCAGAGGCAGACGAAATCCAAACACCTTCAATTCCTCTGCACTTCCACATACAGTATATGCCATATACTGTAGTTGTGGATATTAATGTAGCTGTTGCAAGGATAAACATTTTTTTCTCCAGTAACTGAGTGTCTAGTGGGTTCATACTTCCACTCCATGTTTTAGTTAATCTATTTTTCAGTAATACAAATAGTTACTCCATAGGGTTCCTTTAATATAAACAAAAGTGCCTCTTTCTCCGTTTGTTTATGTGGCTTCATTTAAATCTATGTTTTCAAGGAAGATTCTGTCTAAAAGGGGAAAACAAGGATATCTGGTAATTGCAATAGCTGATAGATTTAATATGTTCATTATTGCTGTCAATTTGGATTTATTTAAACTTGGTTATGATACAGTATATACGGTATGATCTTAGTACGACATACTCAGTCTGCGGTTGTACAATTCTCATGTATCTTCAATTTTAGCCATCCCCTTTCAAACTTACTGAGCTAAAGATACTGCTTCTTTAAAACTTGCAAGTCTTTTAAGGTACTGTAGATACATTTAAAAGGACATTTTCTGTTTAAGTCTATAAAAATAATTTGGTTACAATATCAGCTACAGTACAGTAGGTATTTTGTGATTCTTGTACATCCTATTGCAGTAAGTAAAATGTATTGATTGTGCAATATAACTGACATTAAATAAAAAGGAAACCTGAATCATTTAACTGCCTTAATTCAACAACTGTACTTACGAAAACCTAAATTATGCTGCAATACGATGCTCAGTTTTTAATTGATTGTTTTTGCATTCAGATATCTTGAAATGTGTTTGGTCAGACCTTAAATGATTTATGCTAATGTACAATTAATGAATTAAAAGATAAATCTTCGTATGGTTAGCAGTTGAAGTAGAGCTTTATTTGTTAATGAAATATGTCATAGCCCTTTTAGTGTTCTATTTAAACATCACATAGGAGTAGATCATGTTTTTAGAAGTCAGGAGTAGCCCGGGGCATACCATAATTCTAATTGATGTAAATGAAGAAAATAATGAAAACTTGTGTGTGCTGACCCTGTTATGCAGGGTGGATCACCCCAATTAATCAAAGAACCTCTAGAGAGGATATATGCATCTGGCCTCAATGAGAGGTCTTCAGCTACTGTCCACAATACTGGCGTACAATTGCTGTGTTATAAGAAAAATGCAGTACGTACATACAGAAGAATTTGTAAAATATGCATTCTTAATACTAGAGTCAAATAAAAATTACATTTGTTTTAATTGAAATCTAAAAAAGAGCTCCACTACTTTTCTTAAAGTAACTTGTAACCACAGATGTGCACTGACTCCAGGTTTTGGTTTTGGTTTTGATTCTAATTTTGGCTTTGGAAAAACCACCCTTAAGTGTTTTGGTTTGGATTCATTTTTTTTTAATTTAGTTTTGTATTCCTTTAAAATGAATAACAAGCGATTACATTACAAAGCGATACATTGATTCAAAAAATGAATAAAAATTGATAAAACAGCTGACATCATGTAAATTGGACCTCTTTACATGCAATCCAAAACAGAAAAAGTTTTTAAATCCAAGTTCCGAACAAACCTGAGATAGGACTTGGTTCTGCTCGGAACCCCAAAGTAATTCCAAACTATGACTCGATTTGATTCGAAACACTGAAGTTTGGATGTGTTCATATTTCATGAAAACCAAACTGCACATCTCTACAAGTAGCCCCAAGTTGCAAAAAAATAATAATATTATAAATACATTTTCTTATCAATATCTTTAGCTTTTCTGCTGCCTTTGTATGGAATAAAGGCATTACTTTTTTTCATCTGTTCTTATTGTAGGGAAAGCCCATCTGGGACCCTTCCATAAAAGACATATAGCCCGAAATTCAGTCCCTGTGTTGTGTCTAATTAATTAAAAATGTGTTCCTCTCATAGTTTTTCAACACTTGTATTTTTTATGTTTGTTTTGTTTTGAGTTTTCATATGTTTTGCACCAAATCACACTAAAAACACCAAATGCATAGCCACACTGTCTTATCCTGTCAGTTTGTCTCTGCATTCAGCCAAGCTCCAAGAGCATTAACCACTGTCAAACCCAAAGCCACCATCCCCAAATTAGATGGGTATAGCAATTTGTGGGAGGGTATGTGTGTCCATGTCCAGGAATACTGATTTAGGTCAGAATAATTGTGGACAACTGCATAGTAAATAACAGTTAGTGATCATTGCAAAACTGGATTGGACCTGCCAAAAGCATAGAAATCACAGGGTATAGTAATGCCTTTTATTTGTGACAGTGTCACCCTCACCTACAAAACCTTAAACCACTAAGCACCTTTCTCTGATATCATTACTGTCATCCATGTCCACACTCTCTCCTGCCCTCTCTTACACTGTATCTCTAACCAGCACCTCTCCTTTGTCTGTGTCACTTCCTCTCACCCTCACACAAAGACTTTGCTAGAGGTTCCCACATCCTCTGCAACTCACTGCCTCATCCAGTTGGACTTCTACTAGCTTCTCCAGTCTTAAATGTGTACTTAAAACGTAAATTTTCAGAAGAGTACCAGCCCTCCTCTGAAATTGATACTTCTCTATTCCCTACCATTGATCTTTACCTGTTTATCCTCCAACTGTTCTTACCTTCCACTTAATATGTAAGCTCTAATAGGCAGGGCCCTCCTCCCTCTTGCTCTTCCCTAGAATACTCAATGCCACCAGTTTTCCTCTCCATTGCCTCCTTCTACTCTTCAGCTACTCTGGTTCTGTCTGCTCACCCATATGTTGGCTACATTTTCACTGAGTAATTGATGCCCACCCATGACTCCTGCTAGCTTCAGTGTGTTGCCCTACCCAGTGCCCTGTTATCTGTCTTTCCCTATCTAGTGTGATATTTACATTTTATATTTTTGCTATGGCACTCTTTATGTGGTCTGAACAATTACCATGTGTGACAGTTTCACCAGAGATAGCACTGGTGAGCAGCATATTCATTGTGGGGCAGGAGGGATCCATCCACAAAGAGAAGAAAAGGAGTATGAGAACTCACCTAGAGGCGGCCCTTTGCACAGATCCCAGGTGAGTCTGGAAGACAGCCAGACACTCTAGGTAGAACAGCAGAGCAAGTCAGTCTTGAAGACTGTTGCAGTCAGGAGAGACTGCCTCTTGAGACAGACCCCAGCTGAGGCTGCAGTCAAAGTCAAGCAGACCAGGTGGCCATCATTCATACCTATAGGGAGATCCCTAAACTTTGTTTTTGTAGAGCTGTGGCTGCAAGACAAGCCAGATCACAGCTTGTGTTACTCTGCAAGGAAGCAGGATGTGAGACTGTGAGTAGCTGTTTCAGCCAAAGCCAAGCAAGGCTGAGAACTGAAAAGGCAGAGGACAACCCAGGCCAGTCTAGCTACACCTGTGAGAGACAGGACTTGAAAGACATTGAGAGACTTTGTGTGTGCAGACTACAGTAGCTCCTCAAGGTTAGTCAGGGGAGAAGAAGTGAGGTAGTACCATGAATGGAGGCTAGATGTTTGTTATTTTATGTTCATTTATAGTATGTTAAATGCTGCCAGTAAAGCTTCATTATTTCATTTGTTCACTGGAAAAGTTGTCTATGGTTCCTGATTTAGCACTTAGACACTGCACCAATGCACCTCTCTTAGGAGAAAATTACCCAATATCATCACACATGTAAAGTTGAAGTATTTTTCACGTTTACTCTGTACACCGCTGTGTGGTGCCTTAGATAAAATAAAATAATAATAATAAGGAGAATATTGTGGGAAACATGAAACTGGTATCATGCAAAAATCTGTATGTGCATTAGAACACTGGACTGCCAATCAAAGCCTCCTGGGATCTTGTGTATGAGGACAGATAAAAGCTGTTCATCAAGCAAAAATAACCCACAAAAGGGCTATCCGAGTGCCTTCCCTTGTTTCATTTATTATGGCAGTCCTTGGCAGGTCCTCTATTTCTGTTGTCAGCTACTGTTAGGGCTCACTCAGACATTATATTTCAGTACTTTCTCTTTGTTAAAAAACATATCAACACAAAAAGGTGGCTGTAAAACAGCACAGTATAGACCTATTGATTGGTATGCCATGCAGTGTATGCTGCCCATAGGGATATCAATGACAAATGCAAATCTAAACTTACCACAAGATATGAGACATATTGTGTGAAAAAAATTTCATCAGGGTGAGCCCTTATTTTATATTCTCAACTTAACAATTACTGTGGGAGAAAGGTGTTGTGCTTGAATGTTGTGCTTCCATCATAAAAAATTATCAGTTGTAAAATAGCTGGAGAACATCATTACAGCCTTAGTAATATTGCCCTCTTCCATCATAAATTCCCTTTAAGAGTCAGCTGTGATTATGGCTGCCAGACAGACTAATAAGCAACTAGCCAGCTCTATGTGTTGTGCATAATTTTTGGCAATGCAAAACTCTGGTTTCGCTGTATTGTGTTTTATATATGTCATTTGCACAAATTATATTTCCTTCCTAAATTACTACACAGAGCAGCATGATGTAAGTACTGTATTTCTGCAAGCAAAAACAATAAACGTTCCTATGGTGCAGGGTGCTGGAAGACTTAAACAATTCTGATGTAAAAACAATCAATATTGAAACAGTAATAATTCTTCCAAGTGAAAAGGGAATGATCAACACCACCAACGCATGCACAGCAAATCAGTCATTGTGTGCCACCCCCTTTAAAAAAAAAGGCACACACCAGAAAGAATAAGAAATCTGGCATGTCATATCAGTTTCTTCATAAGTATGATCTCTCATCACACTTGAGACATATACCATTTTCTTTCTTAAATATACTCCACACCTCCAAATGAAAAATGGCTCCAATTGGGTAAAGTGCTTTAGAAAAGCCCATCTAATACATAGTGCTAATAGTGATTTAACTTTGATTAAAAAAAAGTCATTTATTAGATCAAAAGCTTCGAACAACAGCATTAAATAATTCACCAGCCTCCTGATAGGTGAAGTCTATCTGACTCATATGGGTTCTAGAAAAGACTGTGAGCATTTCCTGTAGGACAGGTGGGTTTTCTGATGGGCACTACTTGCAATAATCACCTCAGTGAGCAAGCAGACATAGTGGACTGCCAGTTTTCTGGGGCACTAGCAATCAGGATGATGAGATGTTAACCTTTCTCATCTACTAATTTGGCAGACTCTTTCTTGTCTTAACATTTTGCAGATGCTTGGTCCTCATATCTTTCTCTGTACAAATGGTTGTCCAGCCTACATTTAAAAAATGTTGGTAACATCTTGGTAACTAGAATATTAGAGCATTTGAAGCCAACTAAGTGCGCACGACTACACTATACCACACCCCAATACACTTCTTACATTTGGAATAGGGCCACATCTGGATGAATGACAAGATGTATAACATAGCCTACGATGAGAGCTCAGAAGCAGATCCATCACCAGACATGTGAGGACAAGGTAGGCTGGATTTTGGTGTCCAGTAAAGACGTCATCAGGACCATGCAGCAGACAAGACAGCACAGGAAGGTGAAGTGCCAGGAGAAGGACCACAAGAATTCCATTGTGAATCCCTGTAGGATGTGCCAGAAGCTGTGGCATAATACCAGCAAGTGTTCTTTGAGTGAAGATAGGGTGTAGAAAGGCCTGAAGATGTCCAAAGAAGTGGGAAATCAATGGTGAAGCAGACAGAACATCGCTGGCGTAGGGGAACTGAAGAACCCATGTGTGAGCTCTGTCAGGAAAAGGAGCGTGTGATCAAAGACTGTCCATGGGATGAAGACTGGATGATCATGAATGACTGATTTCAAGATGGTCAGATAAAGCATAGAAAAAGAGTGGAAGAGGCTGTTGGATAACATATGATCATTTAATCTGGGCAGGGGTCCCAAACAAAAGATTCTTGCCTGCTGAAAGTGACCACAGTACCCCCATTCTAAAAGTGTCAGCATCACGGACACTTGGCCCACACTGGACTGGTGAAGATTGCAGGTAAGAGAAGATACCTGGAGGAAGAGGAACCCTAGAAGAACCCATTGTTGGGTGGTGGATGACTCCACTCTCTGAAGATAGTGAAGATATTGCAAAAGAGCAGGAGTTTTGATAGTGGGCAGCAGCTGCACTCAAGTCCAGCTGGTGTTCCGAAGTGAGTGGCGCAGAAGCATAACCGTTTCCAAAGAGGATCCACAAGCAGAGCTATGAAAAAGAGAAGCCTAGTGCCAGTAGAAGAGGGATGCAGTCAGAGTCTGCCTGGACTTGGCTCTCAAACAGACCCTAACTGTTCGGACTGATGCAAGATGCCATAACCCATGTATGGAAGCAACCATGATGCCTTTGTAAAGACTACAAAGGAAAAAGGGGGAGTGTAAAGATATGTCTTGGGTAATAATAATGGTGTTTAAAGCTGGGTATGAGTGCAAAGTTTTGGAGCAGATGAAAGAAATGCTGTTACAGTTTGAATTTGGTGCTGGATCCTAGACAATTCTTCTCAATTAAGAACTGATATTTAACTTTAAAATATAACATACAATAATTCACCATCCTTCTTCCACACATAGATGTAATTTACTCCTGTAAACACTGTATGATGATACACTGGATTTTCACAGACCCAACACAAATTGTGTCAAATAAGGTAGGTATGCTGTTGAACACTCTAAAGACTTTCCTCTCCCTGATGTGTTTCATCTTTACACCAGTCTTTGGTGGTCATTCCGAGTTGTTCGCTCGGTAATTTACTTCACATCGCAGCGATTTTCCGCTAACTGCGCATGCGCAATATTCACACTGCGACTGCGCCAAGTAAATTTGCTATGCAGTTAGGTATTTTACTCACGGCATTACGAGGTTTTTTCTTCGTTCTGGTGATCGTAATGTGATTGACAGGAAGTGGGTGTTTCTGGGCAGAAACTGGCCGTTTTATGGGAGTGTTTGAAAAAACGCTACCGTTTCTGGGAAAAACGCGGGAGTGGCTGGAGAAACGGAGGAGTGTCTGGGCGAACGCTGGGTGTGTTTGTGACGTCAAACCAGGAACGACAAGCACTGAACTGATCACACTGGCAGAGTAAGTCTCGAGCTACTCAGAAACTGCACAGAGAAGTCTTTTCGCAATATTGCGAATCTTTCGTTCGCAATTTTGATAAGCTAAGATTCACTCCCAGTAGGCGGCGGCTTAGCATGTGCAAAGCTGCTAAAAGCAGCTTGCGAGCGAACAACTCGGAATGAGGGCCATTGTCAAGAATATCGAACCATAGTTGGCTGTTTAATTATACTTGCTTATGTGGTAGAGTTCCAACAACTCTTCTTCCTTCATTTCTTTGAAGGGACTTTTCTCCTCTTTCTCCTTCAGTGTTCTGTATTCCTCCTGCTCACAGTTGTTAGTACAAACCACTGCAAGGGGTGGAGCTATAGTGCAGTTTACCATCATTGGCTTGCTGTGGCTGCTCCTGATTGACCAGGCAGAAGACCCTTAGATATTGATAATCCCAGGTCTAAGGCTCATTTTCCCCAGTAGTAATTCCAAGGACTAAGAATGTGCTGACTGACTGCTATTAGGACATAAAAGGGCTCACTGGTCTCCCTGCCAAAACCATGTTTTCTCACCAAAACCCTTTTTATCCACCATCAAAAAAGGTTTTTTTTCCTGCTATCAACACCAGAATTCTAAATTGTGCAGTGACCAGATAGTGTTATAGGTTATGGTCAGCACCACATATGTATGTTTGAATGTACTTGTGTGTGAGTGGGTTCCCATTCTGTGAACAGAGACAGCACTCACTACCACTCTGGATCATATCCTGTCACATTGTAACATGTTCTCCCAACAACCAGACCATCATTAAAAGTAGGCTGTTTGGTTATAATGCACCTTCATAATACTGTTATTGTTTTGTGCTGTACTGTTGTTATGCTCTACACTGGAGTACCTGTTGATATACTTTTATTGCTATTTGGTAATTGAGTATTTGATCTAATTACAATAATCTTAGGCATTGGTTAACATTTTTTTATTGTTGTTATTGTTCTTTAAAGTACATGCATATACCAGAGCACTTTACAAATGTTATTTTTGAGGCTCATCAATCTAATTTGTTGACTACGGGAACATTAATACAAATTTGCATATATTTAGGGTCAGTTTAATTAGAATATGATGCAAACTTCAAACACATATGTCCCTTTTATATCTAATGAAATACTCCAGCTTTACAAGTCACCAGTTTTAATTATTGACTCAACAATAACAACAGACCACCAAGATCACAACAATCTAATGTTGTAAAATGATATTCTGACTCAAAATGCCCTGTAGAAAAGCAATCGAAAAGATCCACAAGGTTCAGGTCTGTGTTGTAGTAGACAATATCTACAGTAAAAATACTTTCTTATGCTTTTGATACTTCCAATGCTAAATTCATTATATGAGAGTCTGCAATACAAGTACACCAATATGCAGCACTGTTTAGAGGAATAAATAATCAAACAAACAAACAAACAAACAAACAAACACATAAATTAAAATCCAGACACACTTAACAGAATTCTAAATGACACAAAATATTTAACAAAATATAAAAAACAAATCCAAACAGAAGAAAGTATAATTAATGATGACTAAACAATTTATTCCATCAGTATGTCTTTTCTGATGCTGGAAATAGCAGAAAATAGTTTGCCTCTATAGGAACAACAGAAAAGAAGTAAAGCTTGAAGAGAGGAACTAGAAAGCACCAGCTGTTGATATCGCTCCTCCCTGCTGAGCTCTGAGACTTGTGCCTCCTCCGGAAGGCATGGCAATCTGTTGACATCTATAGCTCTATGTTATTGTGGGACACTCAGCTGATTCTAAGGTAATGATCATCTGGTTGAATGAACAAAAATCAATGCCTATAGTGAAGAAGTGGAAATAAACACACAAAGCAGATGGCTAGAGGCCTGCTCATTCCTGTTTCTGGAGCTGTTTACATTCTTAAGTGACTAATTTTGACATGTTATACTACTGATGAAGTTTTTTAGTGTGACCCAGTAAACCGTCTACAGTGTTGTCTGGGGTCTTGCTGATTTGAATTCTGAGATTAAGTTCTGCTGCACGTCAGCTCAATGACAAGCAGCCAATTAAATACAATGTGTGCTTGTTTAAATATTCTCTCAGTGGACAAGATACAGTTTACCACTTTTTTGTTGTATAGTATTAAAAAACATTAAAGAATCATGGAAAGGTGATCAAAAGTGGTCAAGTAACATGAATCAAACAAGTGTATAATTATGTATAATGATGTCTAGTTTAGCAGTTGAAACATTTTATAGGCAGAAAGAAAATATGTATGTATGAATTTACAAAAATTAATATTCTAAAAACAAATTCTGTAGATCTACTGTATTAGTTTATGCATTAAAGATATTTATCTGACGTACAGTATAATAGAATAAAAATATGTACTATATAAGAATTTACAAGGACAATCACACTGGGTACATTTGTGATAAATACCTCAATAACATCTAATAATGTTTATTATTTAGAAAAATACCAATCAAGCAACCACATATGCCATGTTCTGATATATTCATCATTATATATTACACACAATGATCATTTTCTGTCCTGTACCATGTAATATAATGGGACTTATACTAAAAGGTACACCATAATGAATATAAGCAATAGAAATGAGGGGCTCAGTTTTCAGAAAACTGAACACACTTTAACCTCTGGGATCAGAGTAAATCTAAGCAGTGGTTCAGGTTTTCGCACCCTGTTCAAATTAGAAATAAGGCAAAACTTCATCATCCCGGTGTCAGATTCTCATGGGTTTTGGATTCTATATAAGTTCAATTCATGGTGATTCGGGCACCATTTCACACTGACTCCAGTACACACTGCTGTGCTGTGATCAGTGGCTGCTGTGCTGTGTCCATCCACTCAAATGGTTGTGCTGTGTCCATCCACTCCCTGGTTTCAGTTGCTGCTGCTGTGTCCATCCACTCATATGGTTGTACTGTGTCCAGTGGCTGCTGTGCTGTGTCCATCCACTCCCTGTTTCCAATGGCTGCTGCTTTGTTCATCCACTCCCTGTGTCTATCCAGTCAAGCGGCTGTGCTGTGATCATTGGCTGCTGTGCTGTGTCCATCCACTGTGCTGTGTCCAGTGGCTGCTGTGCTGTGTCTATCCACTCCCTGTGGCTAGTGGCTGCTGCTGTGTCCATCCACTCCCTGTGTCCATTTACTCAAGTGGCCCTCATCATTAACCTCCTCATTAGTTATTAGAGATAGTCCTACAAAAAAATGTGTTTGTGGGGGCAAAATAAACCAAGTGCTTCAGCCACAAAAGTGGCAGTACCTGTCACTGAAGTGCTTGGTTTGTTAAACTGTGCATGTCTTTCATAAAAGTTGGTAGGAGGGCTTAAGCACAATGCAATTTTACACCAATTTTTATTTTCATAATGGGCTGTATTGTTGGGGGGGCATTGGGGATGGTCGTTTTTGCATAAACATTTTTCTTGATTGTTGCCCCAACATATTACTAATTTAATCAATCAATCAATCAATCAATCAATCAATTCAATCAATCAATTCAATCAATAAATTATTATTGTATTTTTATGGCCTTTTTTCTCCTCCTAGCTGCTTATCAAATTTGCATAGACAAATATTTTTATGGGTTATTTCTCCAATGCATTACTAATTTAATTAATTAATCAGTCAGTCAGTCAATCAATCAATCAATCAATCTTGTATTTTATGCCTTTTTCCTCTGCAGAACAGCCTCATACATGTTAATTTTAATCAATCATTTAGTGTTCTTTTGTGGCCTTTTCACCCTGGTTTTGCTGTAAAACAGAAGGTTGATATAGTCTACATCTCAATCTTTTTGAAAATAATTAATAATAATCAATAATTATTTTGCCTTCTTTCATCTATATTCTCCATCTCCACTTCCCTGTACTGCCCTTGGGTCTCTGAGTGAACTCATGATTAATTAAAACATTCATGGTTACTTTCTATGGGGTAGTATAGTTGTTTAAACTACCATCATGTCTGCCACTGCAGTGCCACACTATTTCCTAGATGAACCATGTTTGAAGTGGTATCAAGTCTCTAAGTCGACCACACTTAGGTCGATAGTCATTAGTTTGACCACTATTGGTCGACATGCATGAGGTCGACATGGTCTATAGGTTGACATGGTCACTAGGTCGACATGTACTAGATCGACATGGAAAAAGGTCGACCTGAGTTGTTAAAAAAAAATATTTTACTTTTTCATACTTGACGAACCACAAGGACTATGATTGGGAATAGTAAGCTGTGCTGAGCGCAGTAGTAGTGTAGCGAGGCACCTTGCCCGAAGCATGGCAAGTGAAGCAAGCCATGCGAGGGGACATGGTGCACTAATTGGGGTTCCCGGTCACATTATGAAGAAACTACCCTTTTTTTTAGAAACAAATCTCATGTCAACCTTTTCTAATGTTGACCTTGTTCATGTCGACCTAAAGACTTCGTCGACCTATTTCAGATGTCGACCTAGTCACTGTCAACCAATAGTGGTCGAACTAATGACTGTTGACCTAAGTGTGGTCGACCCTATGATCCACACCTGTTAGAAGTTTAATTGCCACATGTTTGTGCCGCCAACTGCTCTCACTTAGCTTAGTCAGCTAGCTAGCACGGTGCAACCTTTTGGCCTAAACTGTATGAAAATAATATTGTGAGCTGTGAGGTGGCCAAAGTTGACTGAAAACAAATGTTATTGAGATAATACTGTAAGAACAAAAAAGACCCAAATTATGTAATCCAAAACCAAAACACATGAGGGCAAAACCCAACCACAAATTTAATGCAGATTGAAAATCAAAACAAGGTGGTTGGTGCACATCTCTAATAGGAGCTCAGAAAAACCTTCAGCTTGAGTTTTAATACCAGAAAGAAAAAATGTGTGTTGCTGTTCAGTGAGAACAGGAATATTGTTGTGGTACCATTAGGCAAACTCATGCAGCAGCCTAGAGTGCCAGCATTTTAGGGTCACCTGCAAAACTAAATGTGTAATATAATGTTACACATTTGTTGTTATTATGTTTCCTGACAACCCCATAATTTTAAATGAAAGACACCTCCCTTTTTCATTAACTACCAGTGTGAAAAATAGGGTCAGTAAATTAAATTAAGGGCTACCAGTGCACTTCTATCCTTATGTAATGATGCTACTGCTCTGTGTCAGTGATATTGTGGGTGTTGCTCTGGGTTGCAATAGATTGCAGAGATATCATACATCTGCCATTTTAAAGCATTTTCTGTATACACATGCAAACCATAGGATAGAGAAAATGGGGGTAATTCCAAGTTGATCGCAGCAGGACATTTTTTAGCAGTTGGGCAAAACCATGTGCACTGCAGGGGAGGCAGATATAACATTTGCAGAGAGAGTTAGGTGTGGGTGGGTTATTTTGTTTCTGTGCAGGGTAAATACTGGCTGCTTTATTTTTATACTGCAATTTAGATTGCAGATTGAACTCACCACACCCAAATCTATTTCTCTCTGCACATGTTATATCTGCCCCCCCTGCAGTGCACATGGTTTTGCCCAACTGCTAAAAAATATCCTGCTGCAATCAACTTGGAATTACCCCCAATGTGTATTTAACAAAAATAAAATCTTTTACCATCTGGAAGATTTGGGGACTGATCTGCAGCCACATTTCATGTCTGACCATGGCGCAAGAGATCCACCTGAATTCAGATGTTTATGTCTGCATAGTCTGCCTATGTTTATGTCTGCATAGTCCACAATTCACCTACATGCATGCAAAATGACCACAGAACACTTTTCCATTTGGTGAATGCCCCATTGCTGTCAAATTACAACAGTTTAGCTACAAGTGGCGATATGTCTGAGATACATACAACTCTGATTTTCCTGTAGTTGCAGGCTCTGATGCATACAATATGCATTTGCAAAAAATCACCAATATGTGTAACTTCAAATCATCCCCTTTCAGTTTACAGTATTTCTGTTCCACAGATGGCCTGCTATATACATCAGTACCAGGATTTGCAGCGTCCAACCTGATCTTACCCGAGTGTGATATTTTCTATTGTAGGATATTTCACTTTCAGTGGAGATCTTCTTAATTTTGACACACTATTGTTTTCTGGGGTAGTCCTAATCTCAGAGTTCCATCCCACTCCCCAGATAATTTCATAATCAAGGGAAAGACTACTCTCCAACAGTGCTAGGCTCCCTATTAGCTTTACTGGTCCTGTGAGAGTTAAGTAGAAGCACAAGAGATGGATCATATCAATGTGGAACTTTACTGAGAGGGAAAGACAGAAAACAATACCTATATGAGCATCAATGAATCCCCCTTTTCAGCCTGGGAAACAAACTGGACACAATTGCTTAATAGATATTTCCAGGAACTTGGTAGACAACTATATGACATGGGTTTATTGGGCTCTGGACACCAGAGGTTGGCCCTCTAAGCCTTTGAACCACTTAACAACAGCACCCTCTGCACCCAGCATAACTTGATGTCGTTGGCATCCCAACAATCAGGATGCTGGCAGTCAGAAGATCAACATTGGAATCCCAACACTGCTCAGAGTCTCTAAGGGGAAATCTTAGTGTTAGGCTGTGGGAGGGAAAGTTAGGTTAGGCACTAGCGGATGGGTTAGGGTTAAGCTGTCGGAGGGGAGGGTTAGGCTGCTGCAAGGGAGTGTTAGAGTTCGCCTGTTGGAGGGGAATGTTAGGGTTAGGCTGCAGGTATGGAGGGTTAGGGTGAGAGTAATGTGCAGGGTTAGCCTATTTACAAAAATGTGTCAGGATTCTGACCATCAGTATGCTGCTGATGGGGGTGGTCTTCAGGTTGCCGGCTGCCGGGATCCCGATGCACAGTATACTGGCGCCGGAATCCCGACAGCTGGCATACCAACACTTTTTCTCCCTCATGGGGGTCCACGACCCCCCTGGAGGGAGAATAAATAGTGTGGCGCACGTAGCACGCCACCGTGCCCGCAAGGGGCTCATTTGCGCTCGCCACGCTGTCGGTATGCCGACGATCGGGCTTCCAGCGCCGGTATGCTGGTTGCCGGGAGCCCGGCGGCCGGCATGCCATACTACACCCGCTGTTGGTATTCTGACCATTGGCATCCTGACTGTCAGGATCCCGTACCAGGGGGGTCACTCCGAGCTGATCGTAGCTGTGCTAAATTTAGCACAGCTACAATCAGGCACTCAGATATGCGGAGGAATGCCCAGCACAGGGCTAGTCCGCTCTGCATGTCAGTGCCCCCCCCCTCCTGCAGAAATGCAAAAGCATTGCACAGCGGCGATGCTTTTTCATCTCAGGAGTTACTTACGGCCAGCACAGCTCCTACGGCTGGCCAGGAGAGCCTTTTCGCTGCCCCAGGTCGCTGCCCCAGGCTGCCGAGGCCCGCCCCCCAAATGGTCCGGCCATGCCTGCGTTGGCCAGATCGCGCCCCCTAAATGGCGGCTAAATGCTGCCGTCCAGCCCCCTCCCACCCAGCGACCGCTTCTGCCTGTCAATCAGGCAGAGGTGATCGCTAGGGACCGACGGCCTTCAGCCATCCGGCAGGCACCGGCACATGCGCAGTTCTGACCCGATAAACTGTAGTGAGCGATCGGGTCAGAATGACCCCCCAAAACCACTATAATTATACCCATGGTTTGTGATCCATTATATATAAATTCAAGTGTATAATTCCTGTAGCAAAAGATCTGCTTACCCCCACTTTTATGGCCAAAAGCAGAAATGACAGCTTTTATTCTGTGTTACACCATATTACCATTTTATAATATTCCTTCCTTTTCGACATGGACCTTTGAAGATGGCACAATGGGGGTAATTCAGAGTTGATCGCAGCAGCAAATTTGTAAGCTGTTGGGCACAACCATGTGCACTGCAGGGGGAGGCAGATGTAACATGTGCAGAGAGAGTTAGATTTGGGTGGGTTATTTTGTTTCTGTGCAGGGTAAATACTGGCTGCTACATTTTTACACTGCAATTTAGATTTCAGATTGAACTCACCGCACCCAAATCTAACTCTCTCCACATGTTATATCTGCCTCCCCTGCAGTGCACATGGTTTTGCCCAACTGCTAACAAATTTGCTACTGCGATCAACTCTGAATTACCCCCAAAGACCCTAGCTCTTCAAGCCATTTCCCACCAAAATACACACACTTCCATGTGACAAACATTGGAAATATAACAAGGAATGCACAGGAAGGAAGAAGGACACATGAATAAATATGAAATAGGATTATTGTAGGAATTATATCGAGATAGAGAATTATATAGATTATTAGATTAATAATTCTACAGATGGGTTGGAACTCTAAAGAGGGGAAGCAATACTATATATAGAAATATTACAAAGTACAGGAGCCAGATTTACTGCTAAACAACCTACGTACACACCTAGGGCCTGGCCAGTCCCAAGGGGCTGTGGTTTAGCCCACTGAAATCCGGCTCTGATCAGTGGTCACTGGGCTACTGTCTGCAGGGCAGGATTGGTTATTCCAGTGCATGTAATGCAGAGAATATCTATGAGAGTATCTAAGAAAAAGCTTGTGGGGGACCAGGTTGTCCTCCCACAAGCACTGCACTATTACAATCAATCTAAAATCCTCAAGGCAAAGTACTGCTTAACAATTAGTGCTTTGCAGTGAGGACTTTAGATTGATTATAAAGCCTGCCGCAGTCTGAATGGACTGAATGCTGAATACAGGACATGAGCCTGCATACCTGCCACTACCCCCAGGCCAGCAGCTGTATATCACTCCTACAGCCTGTCTATGGTCATCATATGCTGGATCACTACTGCTGGTTACTGCATGTCAAGACAGTCAAGGGTGTTTGCATCACTCCTCATGACTCTTCTTATGCAATTGCCCAACCCCCATGATTGCCCTCTCCAAGATCATGTGCCCCCTCCTGCAATCACCCCATAAGCATCTGCGAGTTTGATCCACTTCACTTCCCCAATACTTCTGGAGATGATATACCTCTCTCTCCATCTCTCTCTCTCTCTCTCTCTCTCTCTCTCTCACAATGTCTCTTTCCATGTCTCTCTCTGTCCATGACTGACTCTCTCTCTCCACATCTCTCTCACTCCCTCCTATGTCTCTAACTCCCTTCCCATGTCTATGTCACTCTCTCCATGTCTCTCTCTCCCTCCCCATGTCTGTCTGTCTCTCTACCTCCCCATATCTCCCTCTCTACCCATTACATACCTACAGGGTGTTTCATAAGTGGGGAAACATAATGATGTTCCATAAGTGTGGAAACATCTGCAACAATGAACTGTTGATGTTTGTGCCCAGATTCAGCCAGGCATGTTAGTTAAGGTTCATCAAGAATGGGAAAAGAGAACAGCCTTAACAGTGCAATATGGTGGACAGTGCTTTGAACATATCCTATAAATTTTATGTTAAAACTCCTGAATCAATAATGATACATTAAAATTAAGAAAACAGTTGTTTTTCTTATGAATATGAATACTATATGTCACATGACCACCTTCCCAATAAAAAAATAGAGTTGCATCCAAGATAGCCAACTTCAAGCTGGCCACCATACTGGTGACATACCCTAGAAAGTTTTTCTCCACTCCCATATCATATGTGTGGAAGGAGGATTAATATTTCCTAACTTGTTTTTAGCTTCCTGAAATGGGTCATGTTGTGAGGTATGTTACAGCATGTGGTGTAATGTATATAATGAAAATATAGTGATGTGGATTGTTTGAGGCAGGGGGCACCAAACCAGTATCTTGCCTAGGGCCCCATGAGGTCTAAATCCAACTCTACGTAGGACACCAAGATGTTATTCCTAAAGATGACAATAGACATATATGAAATACAGGAAGAGACCAGTAATGGAATTAAAGTACCTAAAACTGTATAAATTAATCAAGTAAAGAACCAGGAGAGTGGTTATCCTGGCAGCTAGCATCTGCAAGAGTTTCATTGGTAATGTGTAATCTGTATTGAATTGTTCTATATTTGCATTAGATCCTGGGGTCTGCATGATATTAGATGTAAACAAAAAATAACAAACTAAACTAGTACAAAAATAACTAATCATTTGATAAGAATAATTAAAGCAGTAAATAAAAGAGATAGGAAACTGTGGGTAAGCAAATCTGTTATGTTGTACATAATGAAAACTATAAACACATGATTTAATTGATAACAAGTAGCATATTTTGCTAATGCACAAAATGGTTAGAACAGAAAGTTAACTGGTATAAAGAAACTGTTTTTGCAATCAGCATCAAAACATTTTATTAGTCTCTGCAGCAATCTCATATCCTGAAAGTCATTTCTACACTGTTCCCTCCTACTGCTAGAAGACCTCTTTTAAACACATGGCACTATACAAGAAAGCAAAACTGATTCTTCAAGAGAAGAGAGGTGAAGTAAAAAAAGAAACTAATCTAAAATAATAGAAACAGGTGAGTATTCTTGGGGCTACAACAATCCATGCTGCACACATACACTTTCCAGATGGATAGTGAGACAGATAAAACAGTTCTAATGTGATGCAATATTTGCAGAAAGTACACTGATTTAAATAATATACCACTAGCAGTTAATATTTGGTTTTCCATTACATTTTCTATTATTTTTCCAGGAAAAAAAAATACAGTAGGTTTAAAAGATAGAAACGGATCAGTATTATTTTCATCCAAGTGAATAATATTGCATTTTAACTGCATATTGTCTTATTCTTCAGCTGAAATGCATAAAAATGATTCTATGTCACAATGGAGATGACAAAGAAACGCATCACCAAGCACAAACTACAAGCTAAAAATGTGAATATGCACAAATAAAAAATTCTCTATATGACAGAAGTTTCTTGAATATTCTAATATTGTTCAGTAGCCTTGAAAAGACACACTTAGAAAAACACTCTGAAAGAAAACTTTAAAATTTAATATTTTTGTATTTTTTTTTTATAAAAAGCATATTGCTTTCTTATGTTTTGTCTTAATTTTTCTTTTTATAAATTTTCCATTAACTTTGCACAAGGAGTATACATACATGCTTATTTCTATTATACAATTATTTATGGTTATTAGGTTATTTAAGCAGATAAAATGTGGAAGAAATTTTAAATATAGTATTAGCAATTAAGACTTTGTTGCATAATTTACTATCCAACGGTTTTTAATATTCACTCTTAAATTTCTGGTGTATTGTCAAATGCTGTTTTGCCCACACCACATGTTGTTTAGGGCAAACCATTATTACCAGTATTAAAAAAATAATTTCTCTCTTTTATCTGTTACAGGATGTACTTCTTATGGTGTGTACACACGGTGAGATTTTTTCTTTCGATTTTGACTATATAGTCAAAATCGCAAGAAAAGTTAGTGCAAATCGCAAGGTGTTATGCCACTTGCGATCCCGATTCGATCCTGATACGCGGTCCCGCCAGGTCGGTATCGCAAGAGAAGATAGACTGTGCAGGTAAGTAAATCCTTGCTAGATCGGTGTACTATCTAGTTCATCTCACTTGTCAATTAAATCTCACATAAGCCATAATCTCACATAAACCAAAATCGTAAGCACACATAGTCCATATCTCAAGAAAAGTTAGTCACAATTGGTGGAGCTGGGCTCCGCGGAGTTCAGGGGAAATCGCAAAGTTTAAATCGGGCATTGTAAGGATCTCACCGTGTGTACATACCATAAGTCCTGTACAAGAGATGCTAAGTAGTATTGATCCCAGAGACTGTATACCTACTAATTTGCAAGTGGAGATGTACCTGAGGTGCCCTAACTTAGTTATAGAACATGCAAGATATGCTCTGAAAATGGACATACAGTCAGCTGCGCTTTAGCCCCTAAGTCTTTATGGGTAAATGCAATACCTATGAGTTGCAGGAATATGTGAGATTTTAATGATTTAAGTACTAGATTTAAAGTTGACATTTTTAAAGAACTTCAAAAAAATGTTTGTATTCAATATAGCACCTAAATCACCAAAATATCATGACTGCTTGCACTCAAATATACCCCAACATGTTTGGGCTTTAAATTATATGGTTATGTACAGATGTGTGTCCTCCTCATACACCTTTCCTTTATTGCTTCATTTGGTACAAAATGCTTAGCATGGCTAAGACACTCCACCAAGAGTAGTGATTGGATGGATTCCCAATTTTTTATTCCCAGCAAAAGAAATTCTTATAAAATAGCAGATTAAAGTAGCAAATCTTCAGAAAAGTCACAAGTCATGGCTATTTTGCAGATTCCATTGCATGGCTAATATGGCTATATGGCTTAAATGGAGAAAGGTGTGTATACACATCTGTATGTTATGTTTTACTATTGTGTTACAATTCTTTGTAATAATTTCTGTATCTCAAAATAAAAGTCTATGTTGTAAAAATATATAGTAAGGCTGTGCAGTTCTACAGCAAATATTGCTATTCCATGATCACACACATTATAAATGTTAGATATAAAATCCTATTGTTCAGTGCAATCCACCCACACACTGCTTTAAAACTGACAATGTTATAATTATAGCCTTATATTACACAAAGAATGTTTGAACATTCACTTTCTTTCATTTTGTTCCAATAGATATTCCAGTTTAGTCACTATAAAACAGAAAACCTCTAACTGTAACCTGGCAAAGAACAATGAGTGACTTTACTAAATGTGAGTAACATCTTTCTTCCAGCTGCCATAGGCATCCTGACACCTGGAAGAGCCACAGGAAAGAAACTAGGATCACTTCAGGATGTTGGTGTACAGCTGCTGTCTGTGGGACAGACCAGCCATAGCAAGTTACCATGATAGCAGCTATAAATCTTTATCGGTAAATGGAATAATATGTCTGATTATTTACATTACATTTACAAAAAAAAAAAAATTAATCTGTAATTAAAGCTAACATATCCATTTTTTACTTACACTTGTGCTAATCTTTATGTCCTGTGCATACTGTAGCTGTAGCTACAGTACTGCGCATACTTCATAATTGCTTATTTAGGGAGGCTTCAATCCTTACCCAAGATGTCCACATTCTGTAGTTTGGAACATGTGCAGCAACATCTTGTTATGGGGGTAATTCAGAGTTGATCGCAGCAGCAAATTTGTTAGCAGTTGGGCAAAACCATGTGCACTGCAGGGGGGGCAGATATAACATTTGCAGAGAGAGTTAGATTTGGGTGGGTTATATTGTTTCTGTACAGGGTAAATACTGGCTGCTTTATTTTTACACTGTAATTTAGATTTCAGTTTGAACACACCCCACCCAAATCTAACTCTGTCTGCACATATTATATCTGCCACACCTGCACTGCACATGGTTTTGCCCAACGGCTAACAAATTTGCTGCTGCGATCAACTCTGAATTACCCCCATTGTGTCAGAGCGCCACAGTGGGTAATGAACATGTTCCACCTACTGTAGTTCTAGAGAGACAATGATATTACCGCTGAGCCATCGTGCAACAACTGCTGGTACTGCTCACATCCTGCACTCCTACCGGCATCATACAATAACCGGCTGGTGACCTGAATGTTCCGCTCAAGACCTGCTGCATGCTGAGTCTGTGTATGCATAACTGTGAGTATAGCTGTACAAATCACATTAATGTTGAATAAAAAAACACACTGGTTAAGTACTGGGATGCTCATTGACTCAGGGCATCCACTGGTGTGTACAATCACTCAGCATTTCCATTGCTAGTTGTACACACATATTACAACAGATACAGCTGACAGGAAGCATATCTCTTAGGGGTACTGGAGGTCTGGTGCAATGATATTCTACATAAAAAAAGGCTAACACTGCCTCTTACCCAGGGCAGGCTATACCATTAGGCAGCTTTAGGTGACTACTGTAGGGTGCAACTGAATTTATCTAGCAAAATACTGAAGATCATTTCTGAATGTGGCTTCCTTCTTTACATTGCACTGCTATCAGGCTGTCCACATAGTGTCTCAGCACCTCCTCCATGCTGACACATGTAATATCAAGTCATCTGAAGGCACATAGGAGGCGGATGTAACTATGGCTCCCAAGGCCCCCCATGGCCGCTCCTCATAGCCCTGATGCATCTCCTCAAGGCCCCTTTTCTTGGCTCTACAACAACATGCAACTTCTGACTACATGTCTGCAACCAGTAGTGTCACTGTAATGCTGCTGCCGCCTGTAAGAGGAACCATGCCAGTAATGAGAGAAAACAAGGAAACAACTTTTAGGTAAGTGACCCATGGGGGTTTCTGTGGGACCATCACCTGATGGGTGATTTGCACTCATAAAAAGCTTAATAGGGAAAACACAGGCACTGGGGCACAATACAGTACACATGGAGAAGGGGGGGTCAGTAATGAACCTACAGATGGGAGGATAGAACACATTAAGGAGCAAACAAATATATGTACAATTAAATATAATTACCAGACTCAGTGTGTGTGTGTGTGTGTGTGTGTGTGTGTGTGTGTGTGTGTGTGTGTATATATATATATATATATATATACATATATATATATATATATTTATATGTATAGATGACTGAGCTAAGCGACACAAGTGGGCGGCACAAATACCCGGCCCATCTAGGAGTGGCAATGCAGTGGCAGACAGGAGGGCAGTTTTAAAAAATAGGCCCCAAAGAGCACATAATGTAAAGAAAAAAAGGAGATGCAAGATGGAATTGTCTTGGCCCCCCCCCCCCCATATGTTGTTTAAGCAGGACATGCACAGTTTAATAAACCCATAATTTCAGCGACAGGTGGTCCCCCTGGAAAAAGCTTGCCAAGTTCTCCGGATAATGGCTAGCTACAAACATATCCTTCTTTTTTTTAATAAATTTCTTTATTAGACAGCCATAGAGTCACAACATAAGTTATCCGGGTCGAATTACAAGAATATTCAACAGTGACACGAACAATCAAATTCAATAAGAATAAAAATAGAGTAAATTGAGGGCTGTACAGCTTTTTTGTTTT
This sequence comes from Pseudophryne corroboree, assembly GCF_028390025.1. Lineage (NCBI taxonomy): Eukaryota > Metazoa > Chordata > Amphibia > Anura > Myobatrachidae > Pseudophryne > Pseudophryne corroboree. Next base: position 433,301,051 of record NC_086448.1, read on the forward strand.
TTTTGTAGTAAGAGAGAAGGAAAAGCGAAAACATTTCACTTAGAGTAATCTCTACTCAGCTGTCTGACACAATATTAGGGGGTATGATTCACCGGGGTGCACCCTTACCCCCAACATCAGATAATATATATAATATGTAAACTAAGTATCACAGCTGTTAGGAAGAAAGGGAGACAGGAAAAGAAAGAATAGAGATGGAAAGTAAAGAGAAAGAAATATTGCAGAGATACTATAAACAAATAGTATATATATTGTCGGGGGGGGGGGTGGAGTGGGGGGTTAGTCAGAAGCACAGTCTGGATTAGGAGGTGATATCCTGGTTTTGGGGTGAGCATTGTAGTGTATAGTATAGCCTTTCTGGGGGGTCTATGTTATAAGTGGGGTCCATTCAGTAATTCTATCTTTAAGGAGCTTAAGATCAGCTAATAGTTCCCGTTATCTTGTTAGTCCAGTACCATGTTGTGTCCCGGAATACCCTCCAAATGCATTCACGTCTGTCCAAGGGCAGACTCTCAATATACATTCCCCATTTTTTATGAAAAAGTATAACTCCATTTTCTATTTGGAAGGTAGCCATTTTTCTCTCACAAAATAGTACATCCAATAAAGCGGATTCCCATTCCCCTACTGATGGGGCAGTTTTATATATCCAGTGTCTCAGTATCACTTGTTTTGCTACCGTGACCATCACAGTCAGTAGAGGGATCATCGGGGAGAGATCTAACTGTGTCAACCAGGGCAAAAAGTCAGCATACAGCAGCGGGGCCACCAGAGCAGGGAGAGTTATTTTGAGTAGTCGGGATAAATATTGGAGAATCTTACACCAGAAACGTTTAATTTTCCCACATGACCAAAGATTGTGTGTCAGGGATGCTCCACTTACTCCGCATTTAGGGCAGTTGCCCGACTCTCCCGGGCGGAAGTGTTGTCTTTGGGAGGGGGATATATACATCCTGTTTACTACCCTTAGATGTATTTCTTGTAACTTAGCGGATTTTAGGGCCTTGAGGACTCGGTCGATGTTCGTGGAGGTCTCACCCATATCAGGTGCCCCTGGAAGTTCCCGCCGCCAGGAATCAGAGAGAGGGGACCAAGAGGGGGCCGACATTTCAATCAAGTCATTGTAAAGATATCGGATTTTGAAGGGATTTTGTCTGCAGAACGTGAGAGTGTCGAGAACTGTTCGAGTAGCGGCCATTTTACCTAAGGGGTCATTAAGAGAGTTGATATAATGGCGTGCTTGGAGAAACATGAAAATGTTGGAGTGGGGTAAAGAGAATATGTCTCGCAATTGCAAAAAGGAGAGTAACTTTCCACCAGGGTCAAAAACATCTCTAATAGTGTGTATCCCCTTACATTTCCATGTGTAGAAGTGGCGGTTGTCTAAAGAGGAGGGAAAGTTGGGGTTTCCCCATAAGGGTATGTATGGTGACTCATATGGATCAGTACCAAATAGTTTATGGATGGAGGCCCAGGCCTTATAAGTGTCCCAAAACAAGATATTAGTCTTAACTTCCTGAGGTAGTTTGGCCTTTGGTGTGTGAAGCAATGCTGCAGGTGAGTAAGGAGAGAACAATGCCTCTTCCAGTTCCAGATTCGTGAATGTGTCTGACTGTAAAAGCCAATCTGAGGCAAACTTAAACAGTGCTGACCTAGCAAACATCGTTATATTGGGCATACTCAGCCCGCCTTTTCGTTTATTAACATAAGTTCGGGCTTTGGGCATGCGTGGTTTTGAGTTTTTCCAAATAAATTTTGAGAATATTTGCGAACAGAGCATGGTGTCTTGTTTATTGATCGTAACGGGGAGCATCTGAAGTAGGTAGGCCAATTTTGGGAAGATAATAGCCTTTATCACCACTACCCTACCCAACAGAGAAAGTTTGAGATCTTTCCAAGATTCTAACCGTGTTTTGATTTGTTGAATAATGGGTGTATAGTTAAATAGATATAATCGGGAGAGCACCGAGGGGATATAGATACCTAAGTATTTTAGTTTAGTAGGGGTCAACTTGAATTGGGAAGAGAAGTCAGAATAAAGAAGAGGGTCTGTTATGTTAGTCAAAGGGAGTAGTTCGGATTTATGGGTATTTATGCGGTAGCCAGCAAAGGTACTAAAGCGGTGTATGGTGTCAAAAATGGCAGGTATCGAAGTGCGTGGGTTGGAAACAAATAAGATCATATCATCCGCAAATAGTCCAAGTTTAACTTCCCTTTTCCCTACTGATATTCCCGAGAAGGTTGATAATTGTCTCAGTGCTACAGCCAGGGGTTCCAATGCTGCTGCAAAGAGTAAAGGGGACAAAGGACATCCCTGTCTGGTCCCCCTATGAATCGTTAAGGGCTGAGATAAATATCGATTTGTAAAAACTTGTGTAGATGGATTATGATATATGGTTTGTATAATGGCCACGAATTGGTCTGAGAATCCGAAGCGTCGGAGTGTCTCAAATAGGTGATCCCACGTCACCAGGTCGAATGCCTTTTCCGCATCCAATGATAATAGGAAGGCTGGGTCACCAGTTTCAACGTCCTTCAGGGATTGTAAAACTGTTAGAACTTTACGGATATTGGTCACCGAGTGTCTGCCTGAGATAAAACCGGTTTGATCACTGTGGATTATTTCAGGAAGGATAAATTTTAGTCGGTTTGCTAATAACTTAGTAAATAATTTATAATCTACATTAAGTAAGGAAATAGGGCGATAGGAAGACGGGAGGAGTGGGTCTTTGCCAGGTTTGGGTAGTACTCGGATCAGAGCCGAGTTAAAATAGTGAGGGATAGTAAGGCTGGAAAAAATGGAATTGAAAAATGCTGTTAAAGAATCTACTATTTTAGGTGAGAGTAATTTAAAGAATTCCCCGGACAAACCGTCCGGGCCTGGTGTCTTCAGTGTCTTAAGGGCTTTAATAGCCTCCGTCACTTCAGTGACAGTAACAGGGGCCGTAAGGGATTCTGTTTTTTTCTGGAGAGATCTGAGGCAACTGTAGTGTGTCCCAAAAAGAGGTTTTGGTAGGTTGGTCGATATTACTATGAGAGTATAAGTCGCTAAAGAAGGAGTAGAAGATGTCAGTAACCGCCTTCCCTTCGGTCCGTATTGCCGAAGTCGAATCCCTCAAAGCTGTCACATGTTGGGGCCCTTTGTCAGTTTTAAGTAAGTTGGAAAGCATTCTGCTCGGCTTATCTCCATATTGAAAGAGTTTGTGTTTACCTGCTATAAGGAATCTATTATCCATATGTGTCAGAGTATGGTCAAATTGGGTCTTAGCGTCTCTATATTTCTGTTTGTTAGCTATCGTAGGTGAGGATTTAAAGGTCTGGAATGAGGAAGTGAGGTTAGATTGTGCCGCTCTATATGTGGCATCTTGGTCCCGTTTATACTTTGTCATGTATGCAATTATATCCCCTCTTAGAACCGCTTTAGCAGTCTGCCAAAATAAGGCAGGGTCAGATAGATGGTCAGAGTTATTGAGAGCATAGGAGTCCCAGGAATTCACCAACATAGCTTTAAAGTCTGGAGAGGCGGCCATCTTAGCAGGGAATCTCCAATGTGAGTTAGAACCCAAAGTGAGTCTACCTTGAAGCACTAGTGAGATAGGGGCATGGTCTGAGATTGTTATAGGGTTAATAGCTGTCTCAGTGATCCTGGGTGACAGATCAGTGGAGACAAGGAAATAATCTATACGTGAGAAGGAATTATGGGTTGAAGAGTAGTAAGTATATTCCAGTTCTACAGGGTTATGGAGGCGCCATATATCAACCAGTCCCAACTGTGTGGATATGTAATCTAGGTTGATCTTGGGTAGTCGGGTTCTCTGAGACGAGGTACCTTTCCTGTCCAAAACCAAAGATGATACCATATTCATATCTCCTCCAACGATGAGAGAGGTATGTGAATATGGGCGGAGAATATTCGTTATCTCCAGATAAAATGATTTGTCATAGACAGCCGGGGCGTAAATATTGCACAATGTTAATCTGGTACCCTCTAAGGTGATATCTAATACTATATATCTTCCCTGAGGGTCAATAATCTGATGATGTATGTCAAATGATACCCCTTTACGAATAAGAATAACTACCCCCCTTGCTTTAGATGAAAATGAAGAGGACGCCACAACTTCTTGTCTAATCATAGTAAGTTTAGCATGTTCAGGAGGGGTCAAATGTGTCTCCTGGAGCATGGAGACGTCGGCTTTTATTTTATTTAAATAGGTAATGATGCGTCTCCGTTTAATAGGAGAGTTAATCCCCCTAACATTCCACGATATTATATTAAGTTGTGACATCTACAGCATCATCAGAGGAATATAGAGGCCTAGTAAGCGGCCTTATGATAATAAATATCGTTATACAAGTAATCCAGAGTATCATAGAGATACACAATTTCCACCCCCGCCAGCTAAGTATCTGCAAACAAGTGGTATCATAGAGGAAAGTGAAGGAAGTCAGGGAGAAGAGAGAAAAGTAGAGACAAAAATAAAGAGTAAAATAACATATACGATCGTCTACATCAGCAGACATCAGGAAAAGTTTTCAACATGAAGCCATCGCAATGTAGAACAATAGAATAACATAATAACCAACAGGCAATCTGAAGATAATGAACTCAAGGGATCGTCCCTATGACCCATATAGAAAAGTAAGTGCTTTCCTAAATGGTCATGATAGGAGTGGAACCCAAATTACCTCTCAATAGAGTAGAACAAATAATCATATCAACTAGTATAAGAACCTGAATCAAGTCCCGGAATTAGGTTTCAGACATTATCGTCTGTCTTGCTTGGAGAAGATGGCATTGAGGTCGAGGGCGACCGTGTGGATCATCTCAGCTCCGTTATAAATCCTCTAGCCGAATCTACCGATGTGAAATCTTTCGGCCCCTGCGGGGTGAAAATGCGCAGCCGCGCGGGGTAAAGAAGAGCAAATCGGATACCATTTTTCACAAGATGAGAGCATATTGGAGACATTTCTCTTCTAGCCCTAGAGACTTCAGCGGAGTAGTCCTGGAAAAGGAACAGCCGTTGACCATCCCACTGGAGTGGACCTTTGCTTCGGGCCGCAGCCCATATCAGTTCTTTGTGTCTGAAATTTAAGCATTTGAAGATTACCGGGCGGGGTCTAGATTGGTTAGAATCACGTGGGGGGCCCAGTCTATGGGCTCGTTCAATTTCCAACGACGAGAGTTCCTCGGGAATACCCAAGAGGTTTGGTAAATCGGAGAGGAGAAATTTCAGAAGGTCCGGTCCCTTCAATGATTCTTTGAGACCCACAATTCTCAGGTTGTTACGTCTCGAACGATTTTCTAGATCGTCCATCTTCATCATCATATGTTGACGTGTAGTTGTTAAAGATACGACTTGTTCTTTAAGATCTTCAATTTCTTTGAAGTTAACTCCAATCCTGTTCTCGTTCACCGAAATTCTTCGGGACATAGAGCCGAGGTCTGATTTCAGGTCTGATACTGCGGACATAAATTTATCTGCCTGGGTTTGTAACAAAGGTTCCACAGTCTCTTTAATTGCTTTCACTATATCCGAGTAGGAGGGAGGAGCGGGGGGTACCTTTGGTGCCATGACCGGCACTGATTCAACTGTGTTATCTAGACCGATAGGATGGTGGGACAGTAGCAGGGAGGTAGTGTCTGATTCTCCACGTTTCTCGTCACTTCTGCCTCTTTGGGGTTTCGGTGTAGAAGATCTTAAGTATTTGTCCATATTAGTAGTTATGAGCTCATGAGGGTCGGACGAGTGATATGGTTTGCCGTTGGTTATTAAAATGAGAGGAGATCTACATTACGATTACGGCCGGTGCAAATTCACATTACATTGTGAAATGTTTCCATCAGTGGAGAACTGAGATCGGTTGTATTACGCCAAATTGACAGGAAGATGTAATTGTGTCTACCAGGTAAAAAGTTGTTTTCGCCAATATATGTGGTAGCAGTGAGACTCAGAGAGCGTGGTAGATAATGTTGGTAATATAGTATTTCAATCACAACGGCAATCCGGCCCGCGGCATCACCGAGTGAGCACGCCAATTAGAGACAAATTAGTAGGTACTGAGTAGGTCTCACTCACCTCCCACACACACGGCGATGGGGAGGGGGTGTGAAGATGTAATTCACTTTGTGGCAGCGGACTGGAGAAATAGTGTTATATCTTGGGATCAGCTGTATTAGTAATTAGAGTAATCCGTTTCAATATGATGTTATCCAAAATAAATCAATCTGTAGAGGGTGGGGGAAGGGAGGATATGACAGACCTGTTGTGCTTCTGTGTCTGTTTATATATAGGGTTCATATAGATATCATATAAATATTTTTTTTTTCTCCCCTGCAGGTCCTTCCTCTGCCCCACTGCTGGTGTATATGATAGTGCCAGGGGTAGTGAGGGGTGAGGTGCAGGGAGATTATCACCTGTTCAGAGAGGTTTCAGTGTGTGCCAAGGGAGACTTGTGGCAGCGCAGCACCGGAAGTGCGGTCCCGCGGCTCTCTCCGTCTCCGAGTGCCGGGTCTCGACTCCCGCCTCGCAGGGCCTCAGGTAAGATGCAGGTGGGGGGTATCTTCCAGGCTCCCCAGCAGGTCGCAGGGTCCCCCGGGGTGTTTTCGCGGCCGCGGGTGGTCCCGGCGTCCGCGTCCGTCTCCCGGAGCTTCCCGGCGGGCAGAAGATGAAATTTAGGCCGCGGCTCCGGCATCAAGTGTAGGCCACAACCCGCAGAGACCGTAAAAACAGTCTCCCGGCTCCGCGACCAGGCACACCGACACCTTGAGCCGCAGTGTAGGTAGTGAGGGTAGGTTGGGGATAATTATTATTGCTGGTTATGGTGGTTTTTCTGAAAGGAAAGCAGGAGATTTAATTCTCTGCTTCCAGTCGTCTCTCCAGTCAGGCCACGCCCCCAAACATATCCTTCTTTAATGACTTTTCACATTATGAGAAGAGGCAAGAGGAAGAGGACAGTGTCAAGAAGCTGATTAAAAATTAGAGAGGCACACGCAATCAGAAACAACACACAGGCTTTCACCTCCACTTCTATATTGGTATGGAACAGAAAGGACTTCAATCAAGCAAATATATAATTAATAATTACCGCATTACTGAACAAACTTAAAAACTAGGGGCCAAAGCCTACGAAATTGTACCCCCTTCTCCATGTTCAGGGATTAAGATAATCTCGGATTTAATGCTGGGATGCAAATAAACTGGTGTATACCACAGAATCAAGACTGGATATTTTCCACTCCACGGAGTCTGGAGACTTATTTTGTGAAAATCTCGTGGGTTTCTTTTTTTTTCTCCATTTTTTTAATTGTATTTTTATTTACATATTTTGTGGCAGATGCCTTATTTTTGTTTTTCACAGCTCCCAGTTACACGCATGTGGGCATACCTGTGTGTTATGTTTATTTTATTCATATTTTATTTTTAAATAAAGCAGCCCCTTAGATGTTTTAACAGCCCTCCAGAGCCCCGACAGCAGCCCCGGATGGGGCAAGTTGAGTTCAGGTGGGTTTGGTAAAGTACTAAGCAAATTTTTTTGTTATTGAGCCCCTGCCCTAGTGAAGACTGTAGGAGGAAACAGTGCTAACCTCTGTGCCCACAGCATACATCAGCCTGGCAAGCCAGACATCTTCCAGGCTGTAAACCACCATGAGACTCCATACTGGGCCTTATTCAATAACTGTTTGTGCCTCACAGGAGCTCCTGGCCCATCTAGTACTGAAGTGGAATGGAAAGCTGATGCATTGCAATATCACTGAACTCTGTTCTAACACCACGAGGTCTTTCGATAACCATACGCAGCCCTTAGGAAAAGAAGATTCCTGTACAACAAATGGGCATCTTCTAAATAAATAATCCCAAAATGTGGAACATCAATAATAATTCAAAATTAAGGTTGACTAATTGGAGCCATTCATGTGAGTTAGTCCCTAACACAAAATAATTGAAAAGAACCTCTCTCTAATGTGCCGGCAGAAAATATTGCTTTTACCTCTCCGGCAGTTACACTTCTGAGTCACACTGACTTTGGCCACAAATGTGGTCTTTCCCCACTTTATTTAAAAACACTTTTCAAAATAGCAAGTTCCATTTCCACCTCTGCTTCTATGTTTTCACAAATCTGTTTGTAATGTGGAAACTTGTTTCATATCTGCTCTAGGCTTTTATTTAAACCTAGGATCAAGTACAGCAGCACTCATGGAATTATATGTCAGCACCCCTGGACTTATACAGCATAGGCAGCACCCCTGGAGATTTACACAGCACAGCAGACATGCAACAGCACCCCTGGACTTAAACAGCAGTGGGGCAGCACCCCATGACTGAAAGGGCAGAGGGGCAGCTCCCCATATAGGGGAGAACCCCTAGAATTATGTGGCAAAGAAAAGACATGCAAGACGGAATTGTCCTTGGGACCTGTCACCCACCCTTATGTTGTATAAACAGGACATGAACGCTTTAACAAACCAATCATTTCATCAATGTGGTCTGCCACATGACTATGGCTGGAATGATTAGTTTGTTTGGGCTCCCAGTAAAATAAAAGCAATTAATCTCTCCTTACACAAACTGGCTCTACAGTGCCAAGATGTTGTCCTCATACTCATACCCCCCCCCTTCAGTGTTTACATCCTCATCCTCACAAAGAAATACTATGCAAACAAACCACATCAATTAGGTGTCGGTGGACTGCTTATGCTATTACCCAAAGTTTCTGTACTTGACACCAAAGAGGTGGCTTTTTTGGTATTTTGCCCAGGCATGACAATGGGCTTTTTCGTCCCATGGCCAAAAACCAGTGCCGTTTCTAGCGGCGGGTGAGCCGTGCAAGCGCACGCTGCACCCGCCTCGGCACTTTGCAGGTCCTTTTCCCCCGCCTCCCCCTTCCCGAGTACTCCTGTTCGGGGACAGAGTTTCGTGGAATGACGCAGTTGCGTTGTGACGTCACGACGCAATCGCGTCATTCTACGAAACTCCACCCTCCGAACAGGAGTACTGATGACAAGAGGAGGGGGAGCCTGCTGGAAGGAGGAGGCGGCCAGCGCGGGCCGAAGAGCGGGAAGAGCCATTTCATACTGTATGTAAGTAGTCACTCTCTCCCCCTCTCCTTTCCTCTCCCCCCACTTGACACTTGACTGCCGTACTGTACAAAATTGGGACTCTTGCCTGCAATACCGTGTAAAATGAGGACACTTGCCTGCAGTACTGTGTAAAATGGGGACACTTGCCTGCAATACTGTGTAAAATGGGGACACTTGCCTGCAATACTGTGTAAAATGGGGATACTTGCCTGCAATACTGTGTAAAATGGGGACACGTGCCTTCCGCAATGTGTAAAATGGGGACACATGCCTGCCGCAATGTGTAAAATGGGGACACGTGCCTGCCGCAATGTGTAAAATGGGGACACGTGCCTGCATCGATGTGTAGTATGGGGACACGTGCCTGCCGCGATGTATAAAATGGGGACACGTGCCTGCCGCGATGTGTAAAATGGGGACTCGTGCCTGCCACAATGTGTAAAATAAGGACACGTGCCTGCTGTACTGTGTAAAATGGGGACTCTTGCCTGCCGTACTGTGTAGAATGGGGACACGTACCTGCCGCAATGTGTAAATTGGGGACACATGCCTGCCGCAATGTGTAAAATGGGGACACGTGCCTGCCGTACTGTGTAAAATGGGGACATGTGCCTGCCGTACTGTGTAAAATGGGGACACGTGCCTGCCGCAATGTGTAAAATGGGGACACGTGCCTGCCGTACTGTGTAAAATGAGGACTCTTGCCTGCCGTAATGTGTAAAATGGGGACTTTTGCCTGCCGTAAAGTGTAAAATGGGGACACGTGCCTGCCGTAATGTGTAAAATGGGGACACGTGCCTGCTGCAATGTGTAAAATGGGGACTCTTGCCTGCCGTACTGTGTAAAATGGGGACTTTTTTTCCCCCTGAGGTGGCCGTGATGATGAGATCAGATGAGGCCACGCCCATTTTAATGAGACCACGCACATTTTAATGAGGCCACACACCCTAGCCGGGAGTGCGCGCGCCAACGGCGCGCGCATGCTTTTTCTTTTTATATCTGGGGGGGCGCACTTTATTTTTTGTATGTCAATGGGGGGGGGGGGGTGCGCATTTTTAAATCTTGTACTGGGAGCCAAATTGGCTAGAAACAGCCCTGCCAACAACTGTCTCCACTGGTGCTTTATTCAAACAAACCACATCACCATCATAATCCTCATCGTCAACTTCCTCCGCAGTGCCAGCTACACCCATATCTTCCTCATCCTAATGTACTTCTACAATGACATCCTCAATCTCAATATCAGCAACTGGACTGGTTGTGCTCCTCCCAGCACTTATAGGGGGCATGCAAATGGTGGTAGGAGCCTCCTCTTCCCATACAGTTTTGTGAAGGTCAGGCCTAGACATCGCAACCGTGGACAGTGCCAACACCCCTGTATTTTCACAACACCCCTGTAATTTTACAGCATTAAAGGCAAGTGTACTTTTATTTTAACAACAGCACCCCTGAATTTTTACAGCATACAGGACTAGTATACTTTTATTTTAACAACAGGACCCCTGTATTGTTACAGCATACAGGACCAGTGTACTTTTATTTTAACAGCAGCAAACCTGTATTTTTACAACTTACAGGAACAGGGTACTTTTATTTTAACAGCAGCACCCCTGTATTTTTACACCATACAGGACCAGTGTATATTTATTTTACTCCACCCCATAATTTTTACAGCATCTAAGGCAGGGCCAGTGTACATTTATTTTACTGCACCCCTGAATTGTTACAGCATAAAATACAGGGCCAGTGTACATTTATTTTACTGCACCCTAGAATTTTTGCAGCATACAAGACAGGGTCTGTGTACATTTATTTTACTGCACCCTGAATTATTACAGCATAAAAGACAGTGCCAGTGTACATTTATTTTACTGCACCCCTGGATTTTTGCAACATAAAAGACAGGGGCAATGTACATTTATTTTGATGCACCCTAGATTTTTTGCTGCATAAAAGAATGAGCCAGTGTACATTTATTTTACTGCACCCCAGAATTATTACAGCATACAAGACAGGGCTAGTGTACATTTATTTTACTGCACCCCAGAATTTTTGCAGCATACAAGACAGGGCCAGAGTACATTTATTTTACTGTACCCTTGAATTTTTACAGCATACAAGACAGGGCCAGTATACATTTATTTTACTGCATCCCTGAATTATTACAGCATACAAAACAGGGCTTGTGTACATTTATTTTACTGCACCCCAGAATTTTTGCAGCATATGAGTCAGGGCTAGTGTACATTTATTTTACTGTACCCTTGAATTTTTACAGCATACAAGACAGGGCCAGTGTACATTTATTTTACTGCACCCTAGAATTTTTGCAGCATACAAGACAGGGCCAGTGTACATCTATTTTAGTGCACCCCAGAATTTTTGCAGCACACAAGACCGGGCCAGTGTACATTTATTTTATTTTTTCCCCCATGATTTTTTGCATCATACAAGACAGGGCCAGTGTATATTTATTTACTTCACCCCAAATTTTTTGCAGCATACAAGACAGGGGCAGTGTACATTTTTTTACTGCACCCCAGAATTTTTGCAGTATAAAAGACAGGGCCAGTATACATTTATTTTACTGCATCCCTGAATTATTACAGCATCCAAGACAGGGCCAGTGTACACTTATTTTAACAACAGCACACCTTAATTATTACAGAATATAAGACGGGGCCAGCACCCCTGTATTTTTACTGCATACAGGAGGACAGTGCCCCTGCCCCCTGTACAACACAGTGACAGCCAGGACAGCAACAACATCCATGTTCAGTTGCAACACCCCTAACAGCACATGAATCACCAGTGACAGCAAGGACAGCACCCCTAACATACAGGTACATCCCAGTGACAGGAGTATCACCTCTACAGAGCACACATTGCCCCAACCCAATGCCACTACCCACAGAGAGAGACAGAGGTCTGTCTCCCTCACTCTCCAAGTCCGGAGTGAAAATGGCAGTGATGCAAGGCTGTTTAAATGGAATCCAAAACCCACGAGAACCCGACAGCGGGATGATGATGTTTTGCCTCGTTCTGGTTTCTGAGTCTGTGAATAGGCTGAAGCTTTGCCTAGGGTACAGAGAGTTTTTTCACCAACCCTGTTCTCAACTCTATGGGGGAGTTCAAGTGTTTTGTTTGCCGCCGGCCACTAGATGACATGTGATGGAGCAATTCAAATGTTGCTATGTTTGGGCTCCCACAGATGCTGGCACTGAATTGCTGGTTGCTGACATCACTATTATGTTATTCCGTAATTTTAATAGCTTGTAACTAGTGTGACTAAAATAGTGATTTTTTATAAATACTAATTCCATATTAGCTGATTGTGTATTCAGATCTGCAGTATTTAAAGTTGTGTTCATATTGCTTAATTTAAATGTCCATTTGAATTACTGCAAGACAGTAGATTTTTTATGAATTTTTAATCCTTATGCTACTTAGCCTTTTTTAGCAATTTTTTTGGGGGCTCTACACATTATAACATAACTTTTTTAGTAACTACTAATGCAGTCGCCACAAAATGGGTGTAGAAGCCACCAAAGAGTGCGATTAGCTCACAGAAAAGTATGGCTAGTCATCAGGGGATCAGCTAACAGGTAAACTTAGATAATTTAAGTGGTATAATATAAAAAAATAAAAAAATAAATAAAGCATTTTTAAATTTGACAAATCTGCCTTAGTACATGACTAAATGTTTCTTAAAAGTAGGTTAGCATTAAGTCTCCCTATATTTTTTCATATGTGTCATCAGTTTTTGGGAGTCTGTCTTTTTATAAACCCAGTGGAACTAGCAATGTCTGAGCACTTTATTATACCTTAATGGTTTTGGAGTACACTAAATAGGAGATGGGCAGCATGGAATGATGTGTTGCTGAGAGCTGAAGTTTTCACATTTTGGTTGGTTAGCAGATATAACAGTATAAGAAGTTTTTATTTTGGGATTTCATATTATTACCATGTTTAGTGTGTATATATATATATATATATATATATATATATACACAGCAGACAGGTGCGGCACTCAGGAAAAAATAACAGACTCAGGAAAGTTGTATATCAACGTTTCGGTGTATTACCGTCTTCAGGATATAAAATACAAACAAACAAAATCTTACCTTAAATTGCTATCTCACCCAGTGAAAAGCAGGCAGTGTTTGACGTGCATCCACGGCCGCCGCCGGACCGGAAGCGAGGCGCAGCTCACGTCAACATTACCCACAACGGCATGTCCGCGCTTCAGCTGTGCGGCGCATGCTTGTGACATCACCATCACCATAACAACCACAATGTACACAACAACATCACTGAAAGAGAAAGTAACATATCGTATAGTATAATCATATCTGCAGAATATACTTATACAAGTATCTACATTCCTGCTTTGATTGAGAGCATCAGGCAATGATTATTAGATGATTCTAGATATATTCTATCAGCATAAATAGATTTATGTGACTTCATATGAACATGGACCACGTGATTGTTTCATTAAGTCCTCGAGGACTAACTGTCTCCAATCTATGTATCCATTCTGTTTCACGTTTAAGTAGAAGTCGATTACGATCACCACCTCTACGTAAGGGGGGGATGTGGTTGATCATTCTATACTTCAGGCTAGATATACTATGTCTATTTACTAGAAAGTGTCGGGCAACTGGTTGTTCGCTCTTACCACTATTAATGGCAGCTCTAATTGCCGACCTATGTGCCGACATTCTCTCTTTGAATTTGCATTGGGTCTTCCCAATGTAAGAAAGTCCGCAAGGACAGATAATCTGATAGACCACATGTGTACTATTACAGGTGAGATGGTGTCTGATTTGGTACATCCTACCTGAATGTGGATGTGGGAACCTATCACCCGGAATCATAAAACTGCATGTAGCACATGTACATCTGAAACATCCCCATTTTTTATTAGCTAGAAAATGAGTGGCTTTATTGGGATCACTGATGTCAGTGCGAACAAGTAAGTCCCTAAGATTTTTTTCACGGGTATAACATGGCATTATCATCTGTTGTCCCAAGTGAAGGGACCTATCTGATTGTATGATTGGCCATCTGCTCTTAGTAATTTTTTTGATATCAGGGGATAAATCATTGTATCTACTTACAAACGGGAATCTATCAGATGACATTCCTTTTGCCTTTTTCTGTAATAAAGTAGACCTGTCAAGTTTAAGGACCTTATCTTTAATATTGCATAAATTCCTGTAATCATAGCCGCGCTCAACAAATTTCTGTACCATTTCATCAAGTTGCCTACATGCCTCATCTGGATCGGAATTAATTCTACGTGTTCTTATCATCTGAGAGTAGGGTAAACCTAGTTTGAGTTCACGTGGATGGTTACTGTTAATATGTAAAATAGTGTTGCGGTCCGTAGGTTTATTAAATACAGATGTAGTCAATCCTTCTGGGGTTACTGTAATCTGGACATCCAGAAAGTGGATCTGTGATTGACTCATCTCTACTGTAAGTTTTACTGGGCAGTCAGAATCATTGTGCAGGTTAATTAACGATCTGAAATTATCTTCAGTACCCTGCCAAATTAAAAACAGGTCGTCTATATACCGCATATAACAGATAACCTTAGAACACACTTCTTGATTAGAAAAAAATAAATCCTGTTCAATATCAAACATATAACAATTCGAGTATGCTGGGGCTACAGAAGACCCCATAGCACACCCAAGTCTCTGTATGTAATAGTCCCCATCAAACAAAAAGTAATTTCTGGTCAAAATAAATTCTAAAAGCTGTAACAAAAATTCAACAAAAGCTGGTGTTAATTGATCATCAGTTGTCAGGATCTTTTTCACCGCAGAGATCCCTATATCATGGGGGATAATTGTATAAAGGCTAGTGACATCTGCCGTCACTAGCCAGACCCCACCTGGTAATGGGCCAACTGTGGATAATTTATTTAAAAAGCTGGTTGTGTCAAGAAGAAAGAACTCATTGCTCTGAATAAGAGGTTGTAAGATAGCATCGAGTAAGGTAGCGGCTGGTTGAGACAGGGATCCCCTGGCAGAGATTATAGGTCTGCCTGGGGGAGGGGAGATGCCCTTATGTATTTTAGGCAAACTATATAGTATGGGGGTGATAGGATATTCAGGTATAAGTATGTTACCCAGTTCATCTGTTATAATGGCTGCTGTTTTCGCTCCATAGATGATACTCTCCAGTTCCTTTTTAAAGATGGTACCAGGATCAGAGACCAATTTTCTGTAAGTGTCCTGATCACTTAGTTGTCTCAAGATTTCGGCTCGGTAATCAGTGAGGTCTTGTAATACTATTGCCCCGCCCTTATCAGCGGGACGAATAATAAGATCCTTGTTAGAGGACAGTGATTTGATGGCATGACGTTCCAAGATGGTGAGATTGGGATGATGATTTTTATTATTCACTTGTAGTTGATTAACGTCATCCTCTAACAATCTCATAAATGTTTTTATTGAAGCATTTAGAGACACAGGTTCAAATGTTGATTTTGCTGCAAATTGTTTCATCTGTGCAGGAATAACCCATTTGTCATTAATGGGGGCACATTCTTTATTCCCAAAAAATTCTCTTAACTTCAGTTTCCTCTGTAGTTTGTACTTGTCTACTTGCCACTGCTGCGTGTTAAAGGGACATGTAGGTATATATGAAAGTCCTTTTTGTAGAAGACTGAACTCCGATTGAGATAGTTCATATGAGGAGAGGTTGCAAACTACCTCCTTTGCTGGACTGGCGGTTTTCTGCCACGTCCTTTGTCGCCGGCATTGTCCACCTCGTCTTGTTGGTCTATGGCCTGGGTGGCATATTTCCTGCGTGTGGTTACCGCTAAAGGGATAATTCGCTTTTGACGTCGCCCAACGGGTTTTTTACCAGATTCACTGGCACTGCTAGATTGCTCTTGTGAGGAGGCCGTATCGTGCATGGATTTCGGATATCGGCGGTTTCGTTGGAAGTTCCGTCTCATGTTATTGCCTTCGCTACCTCCTGTGAGCCATCTATACACTTTATGATATTCATAGTCGTTATCTACTTTCTGGGCTTTCTCCTTTTTAAATTTTGTAAGATCACGTTTATAGATAGAGATTTGATTCTCCAATTTCGCGATCCAATCCGTCTCTGTGTCGACACTTAGTGCAGGTAGATGAATTTTCTCAAAGGCATCAATTTTCTCCTTGATTGCTGATAGTTCTTTATTAGATTGATCAATAACCAGAATGATCAAGTCATAGGAACATTTGTTCAGTATTCCTGTCCATTTTTTACAAAAACCAGGATCATATCGGCCAATCGTGGGACAATTCCTTATCCGGAATCCCCTTGGTATTTTTTTGGATCTATAATAGTCACTCAAAGTTATAGAGTGATAGTAGAAGTCTAGTTCTTTTCTTTTAAGCCGTAGTAGGTCTCTGTAGATAATGTCAGTACTAGTAGCCTCAGGGCTATCTTTGAGGCAATCCTTCTGGAGTATACCATCAATCTCGACATCAGAGAACCCAAATGTATCCCCAATCGGGTACAACGCAGGGTTAAAAGGTAAATCATCATTAAATTCAGCCATTTCTTCCACACACCTACCAGTGTGTAATACTCACTCACCGTGCTCGGTGATCATGCAATGATGCTCTCAATGTAGGGAGAGACCACTGAGTATCAAGATGCTGTTGTGTGCAGTGTCCTTGATAAAAACAATCACAGTTTGTGAACAAAATCCATATGTTTGGGTAATATAGCAAATCCCAACAAAAGCGGAGGGTGCCACGTTAAGAAGGTTTCCAAATGTATAATTGGGCTTCCTTCTAAATATCACATACACAGTAGCTGGCACTCGCTGGATCCATACTAATATAGCGTGTCCTGGTGCCCTCACATGCTGGTATCCCCAGCAGTATGTACACAGCAGACAGGTGCGGCACTCAGGAAAAAATAACAGACTCAGGAAAGTTGTATATCAACGTTTCGGTGTATTACCGTCTTCAGGATATAAAATACAAACAAACAAAATCTTACCTTAAATTGCTATCTCACCCAGTGAAAAGCAGGCAGTGTTTGACGTGCATCCACGGCCGCCGCCGGACCGGAAGCGAGGCGCAGCTCACGTCAACATTACCCACAACGGCATGTCCGCGCTTCAGCTGTGCGGCGCATGCTTGTGACATCACCATCACCATAACAACCACAATGTACACAACAACATCACTGAAAGAGAAAGTAACATAGCGTATAGTATAATCATATCTGCAGAATATACTTATACAAGTATCTACATTCCTGCTTTGATTGAGAGCATCAGGCAATGATTATTAGATGATTCTAGATATATTCTATCAGCATAAATAGATTTATGTGACTTCATATGAACATGGACCACGTGATTGTTTCATTAAGTCCTCGAGGACTAACTGTCTCCAATCTATGTATCCATTCTGTTTCACGTTTAAGTAGAAGTCGATTATGATCACCACCTCTACGTAAGGGGGGGATGTGGTCGATCATTCTATACTTCAGGCTAGATATACTATGTCTATTTACTAGAAAGTGTCGGGCAACTGGTTGTTCGCTCTTACCACTATTAATGGCAGCTCTAATTGCCGACCTATGTGCCGACATTCTCTCTTTGAATTTGCATTGGGTCTTCCCAATGTAAGAAAGTCCGCAAGGACAGATAATCTGATAGTTTTTATTTTGGGATTTCATATTATTACCATGTTTAGTGTGTATATATATATATATATATATATATATATATATATTTACCTCTGGAGAGACAGAGGGAGAGGGGGCCCAAAAGATAGAGAGAAACTAGGAACATTAGTGAGTATGAAGCGAAGATTGTCAGAAAAAGAGGTACAAAAGCTGCCAAAAAGAGAAGCCAAAGTTAGAAACCTCCAGTAGAAGATTCAGACAAAGGTTTGTTTAATATCTCAAAGGTTGAACTAAGTAAGGTAGAAAAAACGGTTCTTAAGAAAGGATTACAATATGCCCCGACTAGTGGTCCAAATAGATTCAACTTGTATATTGATTTGGACCTATATATAAGGAATCCTACTCTAAAACATAATTTTTTAAGAAAATCACATGCTCCAGTGAAAAATTGGGAAAATAGGGTTGAAAATGAAGTATCCCGGTCAGGACTTAAACCCAAATCCACTTACTTTCCGGAGGAATCAAAAGGTCCCTGTATTGAATTATTCTCTATAATTGTCAAAAAAAATGTAGAAAAAATGCAAGTAAATATAAAAAATAAAATCTGACAAAAAATGAATTTTCAGCATTAAAAGGGTTAGCAGAGAATAAAAGTATAGTAATTAAAAATGCAGATAAGGGGGGTTAGTCATCATGGACAGGGGCTATTATGAGAAAGAAGCTTATAACTTACTGATGGATGAGACATCCTACCTAAAGCTTAATAAGGATCCGACAGATCTCTGTTTGGGGCAATTAGGAAATCTGCTAAATGATGGTTTGAGAGACAGATGTATCACTAAAGAGGAATACAATTATCTATACAATAAAAATTCTAGAACTGTGACATTTTATCCCATTCAAAAAAAAAAAAAATTGTCTCACCCTCATGATAATTAGTAGAATTGGGTCTCTCACCTCTAGAATTTCTCAGTATGTAAAGAGTTTTCTCAGGAAGTATGTGGTTAATTTAGAGTCATATATTCAAGACTCCACAGAAGTATTAAAAATAGTCAGTGGGATACAGTGGCAAGAACATTTTAAGTGGTGCTCGATTGATGTACCATCATTGTACTGTATGGTCGGTACATTGATGATTTATTTATTATTTGGGATGGGGAGTCGAGTATTTCATCTTTTCTATCTTATATTAATTCTAACACTTTTGGTTTAAAATTCACGTATTCTTATCACCCTACACACATTAATTATTTGGATATTGCTCTCTCTGTCAGGGAAGAAGTTGTTATTACTAGCACCTATAGGAAGGAGGTTGATTGTAATGGATATCTTAATTACAAGAGTTGTCACCACCAAAAATGGAAAGACAATAAACCTATGGGACAATATTTAAGAATAAAAAGAAACTGCACGGGACAAGAGGATTTTCAAAAACAAGCTGAGATACTTACAGAGGCCTTTCTAGATCAAGGATATCCAGTAGAGTTGCTAGATAAATCTTTAAAAGTAGCAAATAATAGAAGTAGAGATTCCCTTCTATCTAGGGCATCTATCACTGAACTTGGGGAAAATAATGAAACTAATGGTAAAGAACGAGATGAAAATAAAATTCTCCCATTTATTACCAAATATAACAATTGCTCTAATGAGATCAAGGACGTTCTTAGAAGAAACTTTGGAATACTCAAACTAGACAAGATTCTTAATCCTTGCCTAGAAGAGACAGTGAAGGTTGTATTTCGAAAGGCCAAAAATATTAAAAATCATGTTTCCCCAAGTTTCTATCAGGGACAGAGATCAGAAAGCATTCAGGCTTTAAATTGGTTAACCCCTTTAAGAGGATGTTTTAAATGTGGAAAGAAAAACTGTTTAACATGCCCCCATATGATCAACAGAAGTACCAGCTTTGAATCAATGTCTTTGCATCTCAAATTTGATATAGGTACATTTATTAATTGTCAGCATACATATGTGATATACCTGATAACCTGCATATGTAAAAAACAGTATGTAGGAAGAACGACAAGAAGTTTAAATGTTAGGTTTCTCAAGCATAGAAGGAATGTGAGTAAAAAGAACCTTAAACATAGTGTTTCAAGGCATGTCGCATATTGTCATGCTGGGAATATGGAAGTTTTGAAGGTGCAGGCGATTGAGTATGTGGCCCTACCCCAAGGGGGGGAGACAGATTCAATCGTCTCTGCACAAGGGAGGCATTTTGGATTTTTTCTTTGGGTACCTTCACCCCTGATGGTCTGAATGAGAGCATCGAATTGAATAATATTGGTGGTCTCTGAAGACTTTAATCAAGTAAATAAACAAATAAATTATTAGAAGTAGTTGCATTTTGGGAACAGCTTTCCTTTTAGGAATAAAATGCATATTCCTGTTGTGTGTGTTCTTTCAAAATCCTCTAGAAAAATCCACTAGAAATGATGAACATCAGGTCTCTTTTCCCATCTCTTCTACACTTTTTTCTGGTTCAATGTTTATTTCCCTCCTTCTCTTCGGCCTCCCCTCCTTCTTTAAACCCTGGAATCCCCCCTTCTTCTTTTTTTCTTTGTGTTGTTTAAAGCAACAATGGAATTATAATGTGGAATGATTATAATATATAGGAGAACTAGGTTTTAAGGAAGTGACAAATTATTCCAGGTGTTAAAATAAAAATAAAAATAAAGGTATAAATAAATTGATAGAATGATTTTATTAAAAGTAATTAAATAAATAATATTAATGATAAGCTGAGCGAGTCAGATTCGAACATGGGACTCACTGTATGGAGTGCAGGTGATGGTTCCCCTGCGCCATGAGAGCTGCTTTAGTATTGATGTGGATTTAGGTTATCCTTAAAGGCTTGTGCTTTTTATGAATAAAGTGGGGATTCTTAGTGTTTTTGTCTCTTAACTATGAATATGTGATAATTGATACAGGATATCGATAGAAGGATTAGATGTTAATCTGCATATAATTACATACTATTGTTATTCTTAAACCACCATGTTGCTTATTTTTATTTTTAACTATAATAGATCATGAAATGTTGTTTATATGTGTAATTGGTAAGCTGATTCATATGGGAGTCATTACATGAATGCATTTAATTAATTAATTAGTAATGCTATTGGTCCGGTGCAGTTTAAAAAAAGCCTGTCAGGCTGCTGATGTATCCTCTGACAAAACCGCTCTTGGATAACAGCGAAGAAACGCGTAAGGAAGGTGCTTTACCGGACACTCTGAATGCTGATACTTTAAGCCCGTTCACAACAAGCTACACTGCGGCGGACGTCTATTGCTAAGACAGCCGTGGGGAA
Source organism: Pseudophryne corroboree (assembly GCF_028390025.1). NCBI lineage: Eukaryota > Metazoa > Chordata > Amphibia > Anura > Myobatrachidae > Pseudophryne > Pseudophryne corroboree. The sequence continues at coordinate 433,322,099 of NC_086448.1, forward strand.
AAAGCAATCTGAGGCTGAGCAAAAGGAGGTCTCTACCCCACCCGAGGGAGAAATATTCTAACCGCGAGTGTCATTAAGATCCAGCCACGAATAGCGGGGGTCGTAGCATACCGCGGTGATTCACCAACTACCACGGCGTTCTCCCCCTGTTTTCCTCTAATACTCACGTGAGTTACATATGAACTTTTAACTGCAGTAACACTAAATAGAGGCGGTGGTTACAATTGTTGCTGTTTATCCACAAGAAGGAATTTTAAGTATCAACTACTACTGGAAAGTAACGATTATAAATTTACAACAGCTGTATCCATGAGGATTTCTTGGACACTTTAATAGACATTTTCCGTTGTCTTTAAGGGCAATATGAAATAGATATTGGTTCTCATATAGATATGGATAGCGGTGTTTATGTATGTTGACTCCAATGTATTTTTTTCTGTTTATATACAATTTAAAAATAAAGAGTTTGTATATTTTATTTTTGCGCTCCCTTGATAACAAGTGTTATTATCTCTAAAAATTGGTTTACTATTGGTAGAACAGTACTACCTATGGGAGCAGCAATTTACAATATACTGTGTAATTAAATAGATGCATAAAAATCCAATGAAATAAGTAACAACTGGTGGAATAGATAAGTTTTGATAGGAGCGCTGGGTTCTATATATATTTATACATGGTTATATATGTATAGACTTTTTAAAATCTGCTAAATGATGGTTTGAGAGACAGATGTATCACTAAAGAGGAATACAATTATCTATACAATAAAAATTCTAGAACTGTGACATTTTATCCCATTCCAAAAAAAAAAAAAAAAAATTGTCTCACCCTCGTGATAATTAGTAGAATTGGGTCTCTCACCTCTAGAATTTCTCAGTATGTAGAGAGTTTTCTCAGGAAGTATGTGGTTAATTTAGAGTCATATATTCAAGACTCCACAGAAGTATTAAAAATAGTCAATGGGATATAGTGGCAAGAACATTTTAAGTGGTGCTCGATTGATGTACAATCATTGTTTATGGCTATCCAATATTAAAAAGGGATTGAAGCAGTAAGAAGAACCCTTAGTATGGATCCAGAGAAGGACACTAAGATGATAGATTTTTTTATGCAGATGTTTGGAGTTTGTAAAAATTTAACTATTTCACGTTCCTTGGTGAGTGGTTTATACAGGTATGTGGGACCGCTATGGGGAGTATTTGTGCCCCAAGCCGAGCTAACCTATATATGGGGCAATGAGAACAAGAAACAGTTGTTGGAGATATGACGGAACATCTGTGTGTTTTTAAAAGATATATAGATGATATCTTAATTGTGTGGGATGCTGATGATCTTGAGTTTAATACTTTTATGGAAAATATTAATGAGAATGATTATAATCTCAAATTTACCCACATGATTGGTGGAGATAAAATAGTATTTTTAGACCTTTTTCTTGATTCTGAAAAATTCCCTCAGACAGAGGTAATAGAAACATCTATGCATTTTAAGGAGGTTGATAGCAACAGTTATTTGGAATTTAGTAGTTGCCATCTTTCGAGATGGAAGGAAAATATCCCACTGTCTCAGTTTATAAGACTAAGGAGGAATTGCTCCAAGATAGAAAAATATGAGGATCAAGCACAAGTCTATACTGAAAGATTTATTGAGCGAAGATATCCTCTAAGTGTGGTTGAAAAAGCTAGGAGTAAGGCAAAATTAAAATAGAAATAAGCTGTTAGTTTATAAAGAGAAGAAGAAATGGGGGGATGATAATTCAAAAATATTTTGTCCTTTCACCACACAATACAATAGCTCTGAGAAAGATATTGATAAAATTATGAGGAAGAACTGGTTTATTTTACAGATGGACCCAATATTGGGCCAAAGTCTTCCAAATAAACCAACTATTATTTATAGAAGAGCAAAAACTATCAAAACCATGATTTAAAAAAGTTTTTTAGAGAAGATACCTGCAGGTGATCAAACAATAACAAAAAAACAAATGTTAGGTAAAAGAAAAAATTTTTTTTCCATGTGGGTCGTGTAAGGTATGTGTACAAGGAGAGAGAGGGGCTAAGAGCTATGAGGGGACAGCCCAAAAGTCTCACCCAATCACTTTCTTTATAAATTGTAATTCAACGTACATTGTTTACATATTGACGTGCCCCTGTGGGTTAAAATATATAGGTAAGACAAACAGACCCTTAAAAATCAGGGTTCTTGAGCATATGCATAATATTAAGACTCATGTGACAAATCACAGTGTACGGAGACACTTTCAGTTATGCAACAATAGTGACCCAAAAGGGTTAAAATTTAAATTGATTGAAAAAGTCTTATTGGATCAAAGGGGAGGTGATCGTGATAGAAAATTGCTGAAGAGGGAAACCTTTTGGATAATAACATTAGACACCCTAATACCAAAGGGTTTAAATGAAAATTACGAGCTTACACCTTTTATTGAAGAAAGATAAGGGTAGCTTATAGCCTCTCTCTCTCTCCTTACTTTGCTCATGTTGCTTTGTTATATTTACTGTGTTTTATTTATTGATTAAATAATTCTGTTTTTAGTTTGTTTTCTCTGTTCTGCTCCACTCAAAAATTGTTTAGCTCCTACAGGATCTGTAATATGTATGAAGTGTCACTAGTTTGAAATTGAGTAAAATGTATCCATACTAAGTGCTTTGAATGTAGCATTTGTTGCATAGAGTATCTATTTGATGTAGAAAGTCTCCTGGGAGTTAAGAACATAAATGAAATTTTGATGTCTAGTATTGTCCATTAGATCTACTCCCATCAAGGTATTTTTGCCTATGTAAGGCTTACACACATATTCAACTTGTTGTTTGGCCCTCCGACTGTTCTAATTTCCTGGGCATAATTTTATATTAATTGTGATACAGTCCAGCATTACAATATTATTACCTTTTATTAAATTTTTTTTTTTTTTATTAATATGAGGTTAAAACAGCTTACTATGGATTCATTTTAATCAGATGCAATGTATTCTACTAGGTATTAGGGTGTGTAGCCACGATAAAAGGTGATGTGCATGTCTAGTAGGCCAGCCCTCTGATGAAGCCTGTGATGGCTTGCTGACGTGCATGTGAAATCCCCCTCCTGTGCCCTCTGGTAACCGACGAGTGAAGGTGTCCTGGCGTGCGGCAGCAGGTGTATCAGCTTAGCGGCGCGGTCCGTGGTCCCATCCAAGACGTGCATCAGGGAAGAAGAGGTTTGCCAGGATATACATTATAAAACCATGTGGTATTGCGCCCACAGCGTGCTGTTATGTGGTACAAGTACTAGCATTGTGGTCTTAATGTTTTGAGCCGTGTGTGCTTTTTTATTAATTAAACTGGTTCTGCACTATGGAGCGCCTCTTCTGTTTATTCTTGTAGCTGTCCAATTCCCGTGGGATTCCGGGACTATATTGATGGTTGGGAGCTGCGGTCATTCAAATAATTAGACTTACGTGCATTGATCCTCTCCGGACTGGAGTGTGACGGATTGAACTTTTTATATTGTACACGTGTGATTTTCCATTATACTGAGCGCACCTGCTGTAATTTTTATTTCATATATATATATATATATATATATATATACTCTCCATTACCATTGTGCACGTCTCCTCTGAACACTCAATACTCACCACTACCTCTGCTCTGTGCCCTTGACTATGCCATGCTTGCTATTACCGCTCTGCTCTACTCCCCTGAACACTCCAAGCTTTCCACTACCTCTTTGCTCTACCCCTTGTCCCCGTGGCCCCTCATTACCAACAACTAGCTCACTGCCCTACCCTCAGACCCTCCAAACTTATCATTACCACACTACACTACTCCGCTGACCCCTTAATACTCACCGCTACATCTCTGACCTCTCCCTACTTACCACTATCTCTGCACTACCACTCTGACCTACCATGCTCATCAGTACCTGTCTGCACCTGACTCCTCCATGCTCTCCGCTACCTTTCTGCACTAACCTACATCATTGGAAATTTCTTAACTACTACTTGGACCTTTCACATAGTTCTTCCTACTCGGCATTATATTGGACAGCATTTCCCTTGGACTCTCACTACCTACGGAGGAACCGGAGCCACCCCCATCTGCAAATAATGCTTGCACCAGTGCTTAACCGGGGACTAAATAGGACTCTCTTGCTTTACATCTATCACCTCCAACCACCTACCGTGGATACTATTCCAGAGTAAGTCCTAGCCGGGGTATGATCTAGTCTCTATTGAAGGGACAAATGTTTGTGTCTTGATTTACGAATGCCTTCTGCTAATTAATTGTGTGTTTATGACATCTGTGTTTTAAAGCAAACGTATATATTAAATGCAATATATATTTTAAAATTCTCTAACCTACCGTCCTGGATTCATCTATTGTTATATATTTAATATAGTTACAGTTTTTTATACAACTAGCACTGGTGTATACTATCTTTGGAAAGACAGGAAGCTGGATTGACAGGACAGGAGGGTGGGATAACAAGTCAGGAGGCTGGAGTGACAAGAGGCTGAAGAGATACGGGGTAGATTGCTGGAAAGACAGGAGGCTGGAGAGACATAGAAAGCAAGAGGCTGAACAGACAGGAGTGACAAAGGGCAGAAATCTGGAGTGATAGGGGGCAGGAGGCTGAAGTCACAAGGGTTAGGAGGCAACAAATGACAGGAGGCTGGAGTGACGGGGGACGTAAAGACAAAGGGGGCAGGAGGCTGGAGAGACACAGGGGGAAGGAGGTAACAAAGGGGGCAATAGTCTAGTTGAACCTCTGTTTTATGATGATGACATTGGTTAGATTCTTACACAGACATTTTTCAGACCATGTAATGTCCTACATGAATAATGATACCAACTGAAACCACTGTCTACCCTGGGAGGATCAATTTCTTCAGAGATTCCCTGTTGCAGCGAAACCACCATAAAGAGTAAGTGTATTTTTATTTAGTAAACCTAAAAAACAGTACAGATTTTATTTTTATTTTACAGGAGGCACCAAATGGACTTTTTTTGTCATAAGCTCCAAATGATCTAGAACCTGACCTGAGTTGGTGGTTGGTTTCTTTGTTTCCTAAGTTTTCCTCCATTTCTCCCCTTTTTGGAATATAATTTTGTCAGCTTTGTGAGAGATTGGCAGGATAGAACAGTGGTCCAGCAGCCATAATGCTGCACTGGTGTGGTGCACTCCCCTTCAAAACATTAGGTAGGCTGCTTTCACCCTACTTTGGTCAAAAGCGCCACCTGGCCTGATGGACTTTGTGTGTGTTATTGTTATTGGATTCAGAGACCTCTCACTTCTCTGTTATTGTTGCTAGGGCAACTTGCCGTTGCCAATGTTGTTTGAAGTGAACTTGTGTTACTGTAAGTCAATTGGCTCCATTTAGCTGGTCATTTTTTCTCCACCATACTATTTTATTTAAATAATAAAGCTGACAAATATTCATGCGCTTGTTTCTTCTGTCTTTATTATATTTGTATGCATATATTGTATTTATATAATGTTTAGGTATAATGGTTATTCATTGTGCATTTGGAGCAGAAGCTGTCATCAGCCAGTAGGGTATTTATTAATAATATTTAGAGAAAATATAAATTCTACAGTTCAGTATGTCTACCTACTAATAGTTACACTCTCTAATAGACAGTATTTAGTAGCTACTGTACCTTTCTAGCATCTTACCCAATCTCAGTGAGCCAAGGGCCATTTGTGTGCATGCTGCTCCAAGCAATATCCTGCTCAAAGCAAAGCATTATCTATAAGATGTTTTACATGCCTTAGTGATCACTTTTAAATATTTGCCTTAAAGGTGAAATTAATTTTTTTTTGCAAAGTTATAGAAGTTAATCTAGTTGTATTTTCTTGATAGATTAAGAAAGGATTCAGAGAGTCAGTTGTGCTTAGAGGGTAATAATATAATTATATTCCTTATGCCTCAGGTCAATATTTTAAAAGCACAGGAGAACACGTTTTATGGGATACCCCAAAGAGCAAATTGCTTTGCTAAAACAATGCATATATTCTTTTCAAACTGACCAATGTTATGTACAGTAAGTGATTTTTTTAAAGATTTTAAATACAGTGCTTTGAATTACATACACAGAATAATGCCCATTTTGTGTTATGTATCTATACGTAACAAAAAATATAGTTAAAATTAAATGACTCCAAATAAAATAAGGAAGGCTTTTTCAACCAGTGTGCCGTGGCACACTAGTGTGCCGCGACCAGTTGCAAGGTGTGCCGCATAGCCAGAGCAGCTTCCTGCACCTTCAGAGTGAACTGTTGGCCCGGGCTCTCCTTAGAGGATCAGTCGTGCTCCGGCCATGATGTATGCCTTGAAGACGCGGCGGTGTGATATCATAGTTCCCAGCCGCCGTGTCTCACCACCCAGCCAGCCCCCCTCCTGCATACACATCTTCCAGTTCCCGCCTGCATACACAGCTTTCCTTGCCCACCCACATCCACACCTGCCCGACCGCCCGCTGCTCAGTATTCGCAGAACTCCACTATGAACGACCCCCACCACCACTGAGTGACAGGGAGGAGGACAGCTGATAATACTATTTGTTACTTTATTTCTCCTGTGGGGAACAATAGGATTTCAATAGGACTTATGTGAAGGGAAAATAAGAATTTATGGATTTATGGGGGGAACAATGTGAATAATTCATGTGGGGAGCAATAGGATTTATATGGGGAGAAATGTGATTAATTTATGTGTGGAGCAATGCGATTGTTTTTTCTGTGTAGGCCAATGTATGTGTGTTTTTTTTTTTTTTTTATTACTATGAAGGCCAATGTGTGTGTTTTGCTTTTTTTCTGTGGGGAACTGATGGTGTGCCTTGGCATTTTTAAAATATTGTTTGGTGTGCCGCGAGTAAAGAAAGGCTGAAAATCACTGAAATAAGGTATTAACATTTACTTGTACAGTACAGACATATTTGTCTGTAATGTCTACATATTTTGCATGGTAGGAAAACCTTTCCAATACAAAACTGTGATCAACTTCAAATTGACTTGTGTGTTTTCTGATATTACTTGAAGTTTGGGATGTTTTTAATATTTTCCCTCATTTCACACATTATTTTGACTGTGATTAGTTTTTCCAAAGCCCCAAATTCAAATTCGCTGGAGCAAGGAATACTTTAAATTTATTTTAGAAGAGTAGTACAATTGGCTTATTCTTAATGTATATTTGGTAAACTATTTTTTTTGTTAACTCATTAGCTTACACATAGCTATTTCCACTCTGCAAAATAATTAGATTTTTACAGAATTTAGATCCAGTAGTTTTTAGGTGTCAAAATATAGTTGTACTTGGACCAGTGTTTCACTTCTATGTTTAAGTTTGTGAAAGAAACACTTTTCCAAGTGAAGTCCAAGTTATGTCATAAAAAAAAGCTTCACATATACTCAAACTTAACTCAGTCTGGATCTCCTGATGAGATCTGAACCGAATTCTGGTTCAGATCTTTCCACAGTTCAGAATTCAGATTTTAAATCCGAACTTTGGGTTTTATCGATTTTTTAAAATCAATTTTAAACCAAACCAAAATTCAAATTTTAATCAAAACACTTGAGGGTGGTTTTGCTAAACCAAAATATAAAAAGGAAATTCAAACCAAAAATCAAAACACAGTGGTCTCCACTGATCTCTAATATATACATTCACAAAATTGCCATATATAATAAATAATGTCCCCATATTCTCTCACTTTCCTTAGCTACTGTACAGTAATTTGAGCCATAAATGAAGCTACACCAAACAGTAGCTAATGAACAACAGGGATTTTTTTTTAAACTATAAATACCAAAGTGATGGGTTATTGGACTTTGACGTGACGTTTACACATTATTACAGTACACCTATGGAGATTTTTCAGCCTCCTCACACAGCAAGGCATACTGTTTAGTGGAGGCACTCTCAGAGTACCTCCACTAAACACCTATGGAGATTTTTCAGCCTTCTCACACAGCAAGGCATACTGTTTAGTGGAGGCACTCTCAGAGTGCAGAAACTAAGCTGCTGTCCATTACTGAAGTTCATATGTGCCAATTTTGTCTAATGTACTTGTATTTGAGCTGTCTGTTTGACATTAAAATAAGTGCCTATAATACCTCCTGGTGGCACCACAGTGAGGTCTCAAATTTTCAGATTTCCTGTTTTGGGAAGATTACTTAATTAATGACCCATATATACTGTATCTTGTCAGAGACCTACACATTTTAAGGACATGGCCTTACACATGTACAGAGCAACCAAAAAAAGTATATTTCTGTGAAGAAACATTACAGTTCCAAGATACCAGGATCTGGGTCTTTAGTTTAATTTGGATTCCTTGATTGTTTACACTTGATAGTTTGCTCTTATGATTTAAATTATACCTCTCTTCACCTGACCATGGTTGGATCCGGCAATTCCATCTGTTGATCAGATTGTACTGTTAATGACCAGTAGGACTTGTTTCCTATAAGGATGATGCAGGCCTTTTTGCCTAGTGAGTCCAATATGCTTCAATAACTGCCTAAAGTGTAGATTGTTCTAATCTATTTATACAAATACTTAAAATACTTTTTGTATTATGTTTTTTACACCAGAAACAAGCTGCTTACTCAAAAATTTGATTGACCCTTTCTACAATTTTGTGCTAATTACGCTAAACCAAGGTTTGTTTTCTTTAAACATAATGCAGATAGCCCCAGAGATTCTATAAAATCCTTAAAAATAAAACTTGAAGAAGACATCATTCCTCATAGTAAACAGTCATTAATCACATTCTCTTTACTGTCGCTTTACTGTAATTTAATGAATGTTTATTATATTTTCTGTGTGTAAATCAATTACTTTTGTTTTTGTAATAATCTTTAGGCATTCTTTTTCAGTTAGGATTTCTGCCACTCTTCCTACTTTTGAACCAAACAGTTTAATTCATGGTAATTAAGCTTTGTCTTTTGATCCCCGCTTTGGGAAGACACAAGTGATACCAAATCCTACAACTTCAGTTACAACAGCAGGATACAAAATATTGATTCTGAGGACTTGAGCAATTATGGTTAATTTTAAACCAGTGTAATATACTGTAATTGTATAGCAATCCTCAGTATGTTTAGTTTCACTGTAGATTACAAACTCTTTTATACATTTTTGTTCCTCCATTATTCAGATCCATACGCACAGCCATTTATCTCCCTCATCATCCAAAGCTTTCCTATACTCCACTGAGGGCATTTTGCAATGAAGTACTTACAGAAATTTTTATAATAAAATATTGCAATGATACATTACACACATGATAATAAGCAAAGGCATGCAAAGTAAATTCATCACATATCATAATGAAAAACTGGTATCATGAACACTAGATACAATGGGATGTAGTTGGTCAGAAGACCGGTGCTGGATTGCCATCACCTGTCAGTAAGTCAATGCCAAAATCCTGGCAGCAAGAATACCAATACTAAGCTTGCTGGGGGGGAAGGGGGGGAGGGGGAAGGCAGGTTTAGTCTGCAGTGAGAGGGGGGAAATAGGGTAGGTTTGGGCACCCTGTCATTTTCAGGGGTTTTTGTATTTTATTTTGCCAGCAGGAGGATGGTAATGAGATGCAATGTGCAGACAGCCGGCCCTCAGCAGCAGACACTCCGGCAGCAGCCAGACTCGGGTTGAAGCTGCTGCCAGCACCTCCTGCCAATCCCATCTGCCTGCGCCTCCCGCCAGCCCACGGCTGCTGCTGCCTGAAACTTATGCCAGCACTTGCCCGTCGCCTGCACCTCCTGCTTCTGCCGAGCCCAGAGTCCTGGGACCTGAAGGGAGGCAGCCTAATCACCTGCAGTGGGGACACCATCAGGTACAGTGGGCTGGGCACCACAAGGTGCTCCATGGTGCATGGCTCCATGTCATCCACTCTATCCATAAACCATATCTTGCTAAAATAATGTCATTTGGGTCTGATTTTGTTTTTACAGAATTATTAGCCTCAATAACATTCATTTCCAATCATTTCCATTAATTTCCAGTCAGTTTGGATTAGTGAGGGCTTGTAAAACCCTTTATTCATAACATGGCATGTATGGCTCAGGTGGAAAGTGGTTGCTCAGGGGAACAAAGTTTGGGGGATAGGTGTGGCAGCTCAGGGTGGAGGAGGAAGATCAGGAGGCTCAAGTATGGGGGATGCTCAGGCTGGACATAATGGGGGTACTCAGGGGGTACAGAGTGAGGGGGATGGTAAAGGGGCACAAAATGGGGGAGGTGAGTTTAGGGGGCATGATATTAGTGGCATTCTCAAGAAAGCACAGGGTTGGGGGGATGCTCAAGGGGTACAGGGTTGAGGGGAACTCAGGGGGACACACGGTAAGGGAGGATACTCAGGAGTGTGGCTGTGTGTATATGTAAATATGTGTGAATTTGTATATATGTGTGTGTGTACTGTATGTGGCTGTGAGTATTTACGTATGTGGCTATGTGTGTGGCATAATGTGAATTTCGGCTCATTCCATGTGACATAATGTGAATTTCGGCTCATACGGTGTGATCTAATGTGAAATTCGGCTCATACAGTATGCTTTAATGTGAATTTCGACTCATACGGTGTGCTCTAATGTGAATTTCAGCTCATACCATGTGTTATAATGTGAATTTTGGCTCCTACAGTATGCTATAATGTGAATTTCGGCACAAACTGTGTGCTCTAATGTGAATTTCAACTCATACTGTGCAGTCTAATGTGAATTACGGCTCATTCTGTGTGCTATAATGTGAATTTCAGCTCATATTGTGTGCTATAATGTGAATTTCGGATCATACCGTGTGCTGTAATGTGAATTTCGGCTCATACTATGTGCTCTAATGTGAATTTCGGCTCATACTATGTACTCTAATTTGAATTTTGGCTCATACCACGTGCTCTAATGTGAATTTTGGATCGTGTAGTATGGGGTCCTACTATAGTTGTGCAAAATGTGTATGAAGGGTGGTAAACTACACTGAAGGTCACGCCCCTTTTTCAGTGACCAGTGACCACAATTGCGGTGGGCACTTTTCGTGTTTTGTGTTTTAGCTTTGGATCTGGATTCCCGCTCGTGTTTTGGATCTGGATAGGTTTTGCCAAAACCACCCTTTCGGGTTTTGGTTTTGAATCTGGATGATTTAAAAAAAAAAAACATTTAAAAAAAACCAATAAAAATATCTAAAAACACATTTTGATCCTACGGTATTATTAACCTCAAAAACATTAATTTCCACTCATTTCCAGTATATTCTGAACACTGAACACCTCACAATATTGTTTTTAGGCCTAAAAGTTGCAGCAAGGTCACTGGATAACTAAGCTAATTGACACAAGTGTGCGGCACAAATACCTGGCCCATCTAGGAGTAGCACTGCAGTGGCAGACAGGATGACAATTTTCAATAACTAGGCCTCAAACAGCACATCATGCAAAGAAGCAAAAGAGGTGCAATGAGGTAGCTGTATGACTAAGCTATGCGACACAAGTGAGCGGCACAAACACCTGGCCCATCTAGGAGTGGCACTGCGGTGACAGACAGGATGGCACTTTTCAAAAACTAGGCCTCAAACAGCACATCATGCAAAGAAGTAAAAGAGGTGCAATGAGGTAGCTGTGTGACTAAGCTAAGCAACCCAAGTGGCCGACACAAACACCTGGCCCATCTAGGAGTGGCACTGCAGTGGCAGACAGGATGACACTTAATAAAACTAGTCCCCAGAGAGCACATGATGCAAAGAAAAAAATAGGTGCACCAAGGTCACAGGATGGCTAAGCTAAGTGACACAAGTGTGCGGCACAAATACCTGGCCTATCAAGGAGTGGAACACAGTGGCTGAATGTCGAAAGTGACCCACAATTTTTTTGGCCACTGACAGCACCTCCTGCACGCCCATGTAATTTTTCAAACAATTCTGCACCACCAAATTAACTGTATGTGCAAAAGATGGGACGTGCTGGTATTTGCCCAGATGTAATGCATGCACAATATTGGTGGCATTGTCCGATATCACAAATCCCCAGGAGAGTCTAAGTGAGGTAAGCCATTGTACGGTGATGTCCCTCAGTTTCTGTAAGAGGTTGTCAGCAGTGTGCCTCTTATGGAAACCAGTGATACACAGTGTAGCCTGCCTAGGAACGAGCTGGTGTTTGTGAGATGCTGCTACTGGTGCCACTGCTTTTGTTGCTATGGTAGGCAATACATCTACCCGGTGGGCTGTCACAGTCATGTAGTCCTTAGTTTGCCTTACTCTACTTCTCCACTTGTTCACATGTCAGTGGTTAAGTGGACACTGGGTACAACCACATTTTTCAGGAAACTGAGGACTCTTTTCTTAATGTACCTGTGCAGTCTGGGAATCGCTTTCTTAGTGAAGTGGAATCTGCAGGGACACACTGCCTCTATCAATTGTCTAAATCCCTCTGCACTAATGGTGTATACTGGATACACGTCTAACAACAACATAGCTGTCAAGGCCTCAGTAATCCGCTTTGCAACGTGATGACTGCTGTCATATTTCATCTTCCTCGCAAAGGACTGTTGGACAGTCAATTGCTGAGTTGAAGTAGTACAAGTGGTTTTCCAACTTCCCCTCTGGGATGACGATTGACTCCCAGCAGCAACAACAGCAGTGGCAGCAGCAGTAGGATGAAGTGGTTCTTGATATTTCCCTATTTTATCCTCCAAATTTTTGTTCTCTATTATTTTTCTGGAGTTATATAACAATATGCCTCACAGGAAAGTGTACCTCTACACCACACAGGGAAACCTTGTAAATAATTATTTGAATTAAATATTAATAACCCCTTTATTTGGAGTAAATAATATACAGCACAGGACAGCACCATTGAACTTATATGGCAGCACAACTGGACTTGTACGGCAGTACCACTGGACTGGACTTATACGGCAGTACCACTGCACTTGTACGGCAGTAACACTGGAATTATATGGCAGTACCACTGGACTGGACTTATACGGCAGTACCACTGGACTTATACGGCAGTATCACTGGACTTACACGGAAGTATCACTGTACTTATAAGGCAGTACCACTGGACATATATGGCAGTATCACTGTACTTATACGGCAGTATCAATTGACTTGTATGGCAGCATCACTGGACTTACACGGCAGTATCACTGTACTTATAATGCAGTACCACTCGACTGGACTTATACAGCAGTAAGCCTGGACTTATATGGCAGTATCACTGGACTTATACAGTGGTATCACTGGACTTATATGGCAGTACCACTGGACATATACGGCAGTATCACTGGACTTATACGGCAGTATCACTGGACTTATACGGCAGTATCAATGGACTTATACAGCAGTACCAATGGACTGGACTTATACGGCATTACCACTGGACTTATATAGCAGTACTACTGGACTTATATGGTAGTATCAATGGACTTATTCGGCAGTACCACTGGACTTATACGGCAGTACCGCTGGAATTTTACAGCAGTATCACTGGACTTATATGGCAGTACCACTGGACATACTGTATACGGCAGTATCACTGGACTTATACAGCAGCATCACTGTACTTATATGGCAGTATCACTGGACTTATATGGCAGTACCACTGGACTTATATGGCAGCACAGGGACACCACCACTGGATTGATGCAGGACAACACAGCACCACTGCAATGGACTGGACTTATACAGCAGCACTAGACATATGGCAGCAGAGGACACTACCACTGTGAATAGACTGATGCAGCACAGGACAGCACAAGACAGCACCACTGAAACCCGCGAGAATCTGACAGCGGGATGATGAAGTTTTGCCTCGTTCTGGTTTCTGAGTCTTGCAGGTAGTCCCAAGCCAGACTTGCATCCAAATTCGGAACGTGATGTTCCGATGATCGGTAGCACGCATATCTAATTTTTATATATATATATATATATATATATATATAAAGAAATTGGAGGTGTGAGCACAAACCGGGTTTAAATGGAGAATGTCTGTGGAACTACAAGTCCAGATTGTTAGATCCAAATTAAAACAGATAAAGTCTCCAAATAATCTGGCTGCACACTGCTGTTTAGATCAGCTGTCGTCCACCCCGTTCTCCCGTGTCCCAACGGAGAAAGATTATGTCTAGAGAAGATTGAATAATGGGGGGCGCCAATAGTGCATTAAAAGATGACAATTTATTGACACATCATAAAACACAGGTCTAAAAATGTAAGCATACCAAAGATAGCGGTATAATCACTGCTGATACATTCATTTTAAAATCAAAGATACAAGATGGATTCATCACTGCATGTTGTCTTGTTCAGCGTCCATCCATAAGCCACGCCCCTACCGGTTTCATCACCAGGACTTCATCAGAGGGCTTGGCTTAACATTTCCCTTAGAGCTTTTAAATCCTAAAAACCTGTTTGCATTCTCCAATCAGTGTTATACATTAACAGGTTCAAGTAATCATTCATTAATGAGTGAGATTTATCAACAACACATACATTTACAAAGAAAAAGACTGTCTAATACAAATGAATATCATGCAGCCATATTTTATCCTAAAATTACACTGATAAAACATTTGTAATAAAAGAACAGTTACAAGCAGCAAAGTACACCGTTTGTTAAACCAAAAAAGGAGTGAGTTTATAACCTTCATTTAATCCATCTGGAGATAAAGTATTCAAAGTAATGATCCAGAAGGTTTCTCGTCTGTTAAGTCTATTTATTCTATCCCCACCACGTTTATCCACAGGTATATGTTCCAAACCTAAAAATGTTAATGAAGATGGATCACTATTATGGCACTGTTTATAGTGCCGGGGGACACTATGATTATCCATATTATTTTTTATATTTCTTAGATGTTCTAATATCCGCAGTTTTAGAACTCTTTTGGTTTTTCCTATATACCTCTTTCCGCAACCACATTACAGCAAGTATATAACATGAGTAGTGTTACAATTAATAAACTTATCGATTTTATATTCTTTTACAGGAGTGCCCCTGTCCTTAAGTGATTTCATGTCTTTCATACGGTGGCTGCAAACTTTGCATCTGCCACATGTGAAAAACCCTTTAATCTGATCAAACATGTTGCCATTGGAGATTCCCATTGCCAAGGGGAGTAAACTTGGTGCCAGGTGTGTTTGCAAGGTCTTAGCTCTTTTAAAAACTACATCTGGCTTTTGTGACACATGTTCTGCTAACACAGTGTATAATATGCCAATGGCATGTCAGAGACTTTTGAATGTCACTATTGAAAGAGTTATACTGTGTTGTAAAGGGACAAAAAATTATACCCTCCCTATCCTTTTTATTTTTATTAGTTTCTTTATATTGTAACAGATCTTTTCTTTCTAGACTTCTTGCTCTTGAAATGGCTGTTTCTATTAAAGGGATAGGATACCCTTTTTCAATAAACCTTTGTCTATACACTTCTGCTTGTTCTTCAAATTTGGATATTGATGTGCAGTTGCGTCTAAGTCTAATCAGTTGAGAATAGGGCAAATTTTGTTTCCATTTTCTATGATGGCAGCTTTTATAGTCTAGATAATTGTTGCTGTCAACCTCTTTAACAACAGTGCAGAGTTTAAAGAGTTTTCAGAGTATATGAAAAACAAAACCAACAAAATTGAAAAAGAGATTATAGAAACAAAAAAAAGGAAATTCAAAAGAGATAAAGAGGATTATGACCTAGGGCAGGTGAGAAATTGGCCCCAGTCTAGGAGAGAAAACACCTATAATAGCAGACAAGGTTTTAGAATAGAAAATAGATCCATCTCCAGATGGAGAAGGTTTAATGAGACACAGAACCAGAATCAGTTCAGGTTTGAGGATAGACGTAATCAGAATCCCATTAATTACAGACCAGCTACTAGATGGGAAAAACCAGTACAGAGATGGCAAAAAGTCAGGAATGGAAAAAGTTGGAGATCCAATCCGTTTTCCCCAGAAAAATCCACTTTAAATACAGCCAATAGATTTGAAACATTGAATCGTTTAGGAGATCAAGAATACCACTCTAGCCCACGATTTTTAGACAAAGGAAAAAAATAATTTTGTAATGAGGGGGAATCAAGATCAATATCAGGGAAGTCCCCTAGGCAAAGGAAAAAGATACAGAGACGAAGAGGTCAGAGAGGAGGAAAAGGCACCTTACAAAAGGAGATTTTTTTTTATCTCTGGCTCATATGTGCGCCCAAGAAGACAAAACAAATTGATCACAGGTGATAAATAAAGAATGGATGTACTCCCCTGGTTTCAAGAGCTCTCTAATGATTCCACTTGTCAGTCTTCTCGAAACGATGTTTTGACATAAAAGAAAGAACAAAACACAGGGATCCTCATGTAATACTGTTAGGTATAATTGCACATATCAAATTAAATTAAACCACTTTACTAATAATAGTTAATGGCTTATGCCGCTGTTTTAACCCCTAAATCCAACCACTCACAATAAGAGATGGAGCAGAAATGCTTATAAATTATCTTTCATCAATAAAGGCACTGAAACTAAAAATAATTTTTCAGGGGGTGCCCCCTATAACAATGAACTCACAGATTAAAACTTGCATGCAGGCATATAGAATATTCTATCTTATAGTTTCATCAAATCAAAGGATAAATCAGGGGATGCCTCCTTCAATAATAAACTCACAAAATATGACTTGTGTATAGGCATAAAAAATTCTATCTCATTGTTCCAAAGAGAAAGAAATCAGGGGTCTAGGGGCCTGCAGTTTGTACAAGATCCAGTTTGTGAGTGTTTCGCTGAAGGGGGCATCCCCTGAAAAATTATTTTTGGTTTCAGTGCCTTTTTTGATGAAAGATAATTTATAAGCATTTCTGCTCCATCTCTGTGTTTTGTTCTTTCTTTTAAGTCAAAACATCATTTCTAGAAGACTGACAAGCGGAATCATTAGAGAGCACATGAAACCAGGGGAGTACATCCATTCTTTATTTATCACCTGTGATCAATTTGTTTTGTCTTCTTGGGCACACATATGAGCCAGAGATAAATTTGTTTTTCTGTATGCATTGTTGGGGACCCTAGGTGTGATCCCATATCTCTTGGCCCATTAGAGCTGCCCAATTGTGCGCACGTAAAACAGTACCACCACAAATTTCTGTTTGACCTTACAAAAGGAGAGCCGTAATATAACATCTTTAGCTTGTACAGAGGGTGAAAAAAAGGGTATATTTAAACTTTCAAAAGTTGATTTGTCAGATGCCGAGGTTACTGTACATCAAAAAGGTTTGTCCCATGCACCCACTGCAGGTGTTAATAAGTTCAATTTATATATGGACTTAAACCTTTATGTTAGAAGGATGACCTTAAAACGACACTTTATTCGACAAGATAATAAATCTCTTGCATTAATGAGAAATTATGAAAAGAAAAAATGAGATAATGCATCAGGTTTAAAAAAATAATTCAACCATTTATCCATTAGAATCTAGAGGTTCTTGTATTGATTTATTTGCCCAGCTAGTCAAAAAAGATTTTTAAAAAATTAGTACATCTAAAAATCATCCGATAAATAATTGGAATAAATTTGAACAAAAAGCATTAAAACAACTTTCTGAGAATAAAAATTTAGTTATTAAGCAGGCAGATAAGGATGGAGGCATGGTATTACTGGATAGGTTGGATTATGAATCTGAAATATACAGGTTGTTGTCTGATACTAACTGTTATTTTAGAATAAAAAAAGATCCTACAATTGAATATCTGACAGATCTAAAAGGCTTATTAGATCAAGGTATTGCATCACGGGTGATAAATAAAGATGAATTTGACTATTTATGGAATCAAAGTCCGAGAATTGCAACAATATACAATTTGCTTAAGATCCATAAAAATAGGGAGCACCCGCTCGTCTCGGGCATTGATTCCTTAACTGCTTGTTTATCAGAATACATTGACGTTTTTATTAAAAAATGTGTTCTGTTGCTAGACACCTATGTTAAGGATTCAATGCATGTTTTACAATTATTAGATTCATTTCTTTGGAGTCATGAATATAGCTGGGGTACCATAGATGTACAGTTGCTGTACACTTCTATCCCCCATGTTAAAGGTATACAATGTACAGAGATGGTATTACAAATAGACCCAGAAATGAATACACACAGAATTACTTTTTTTATTAGACTGTCTCAAATTTGTGTTTGAGCACAATTATTTTACTTTTTTAGATACATTTTTTGTACAGCGATGTGGTTTAGCGATGGGGACAATTTGTGCCCCGAGTGTGGCAAATTTATTTATGGGGATATGGGAACAAGACAAAGTTCTTAGTGAAAATCCCTATTCTGACAAATTAATATTATTTAAACGCTATATCGATGATATTATCGTGATTTGGCGAGGAAATTAATCAGATTTCGTGGATTTGTACAGTATTTGAATATTAACGACTACAGGTTGAGTCTCCCTTATCCAAAATGCTTGGGACCGGAAGTATTTTGGATATCGGATTTTTCCGTATTTTGGAATAAGTGCATACCATAATGAGATATCATGGTGATGGGACCTAAATCTAAGCACAGAATGCATTTATGTTACATATACACCTTCTACACACAGCCTGAAGGTCATTTTAGCCAATATGTTTTATAACTTTGGGCATTAAACAAAGTGTGTGTACATTCACACAATTCATTTATGTTTCATATACACCTTATACACACAGCCTGAAGATAATTTAATACAATATTTTTAATAACTTTGTGTATTAAACAAAATTTGTGTACATTGAGCCATCAAAAAACAAAGGTTTCACTATTTCACTCTCACTCAAAAAAGTCTGTATTTCGGAATATTCCGTATTTCGGAATATTTGGATATGGGATACTCAACCTGTATAACCTCAGCTTCACGTCAAAATTTCATAAGCAAGAAATTGAATAGACAGTCCTCAGTGCCATGGATTATCAAAAGGGAACCATCATGAATGTGGAAACATTCACTTTTTTTAAAGAAGTTGACAGCAACAATTATCTAGACTATAAAAGCTGCCATAATAGAAAATGGAAACAAAATTTGCCCTATTCTCAACTAATTAGACTTAGACGCAACTGCACATCAATATCCAAATTTGAAGAACAAGCAGAAGTGTATAGACAAAGGTTTATTGAAAAAGGGTATCCTATCCCTTTAATAGAAACAGCCATTTCAAGAGCAAGAAGTCTGGAAAGAAAAGATCTGTTACAATATAAAGAAACTAATAAAAATAAAAAGAATAGGGAGGGTATCATTTTTTGTCCCTTTACAACACAGTATAACTCTTTCAATAGTGACATTCAAAAGTCTCTGACATGCCATTGGCATATTATACAAATGGAACCGGTGTTAGCAGAACATGTGTCACAAAAGCCAGATGTAGTTTTTAAAAGAGCTAAGACCTTGAAAACACACCTGGCACCAAGTTTACTCCCCTTGGCAACGGGAATCTCCAATGGCAACATGTTTGATCAAATTAAAGGGTTTTTCACATGTGGCAGATGCAAAGTTTGCAGCCACGGTATGAAAGACATGAAATAATTTAAGGAAAGGGGCACTCCTGTAAAAGAATATAAAATCGATATGTTTATTAATTGCAACACTACTCATGTTATATACTTGCTGGAATGTGGTTGCGAAAAGAGGTATATAGGAAAAACCAAAAGAGTTCTAAAACTGTGGATATTAGAACATCTAAGAAATATAAAAAATAATATGGATAATCATAGTGTCCCCCGGCACTTTAAACAGTGCCATAATAGTGATCCATCTTCATTAACATTTTTAGGTTTGGAACATATACCTGTGGATAAATGTGGTGGGGATAGAATAAATAGACTTAACAGACGAGAAACCTTCTGGATCATTGCTTTGAATACTTTATCTCCATATGGATTAAATGAAGGTTATGAACTCACTCCTTTTTTGGTTTAACGAACGGTGTACTTTGTTGCTTGTAACCGTTCATTTATTACAAATGTTTTATCAGTGTAATTTTAGGATGAAATATGGCTGCATGATATTCATTTGTATTAGACAGTCTTTTTCTGTGTAAATGTATGTGTTGTTGATAAATCTCACTCACTAATGAATGATTACTTGAACCTGTTAATGTATAACACTGATTGGAGAATGCAAACAGGCTTTTAGGATTTAAAAGCTCTAAGGGAAATGTTAAGCCAAGCCCTCTGATGAAGTCCTGGTGACGAAACCGGTAGGGGCGTGGCTTATGGATGGACGTTGAACAAGGCAACATGCAGTGGTGAATCCATCTTGTATCTTTGATTTTAAAACGAATGTATCAGCAGTGATTTTACCGTTATCTTTGGTAAGTTTACATTTTTAGAGCTGTTTTATGATGTGTCAATAAATTGTCATCTTTTAATGCACTATTGGCGCCCCCCATTATTCTATCTTCTCTAGATATATATATATATATATATATATATATATATATATACTGGCAATAAGGACGGCACTTGAAGACTTTCAAAAGTGGAAAAACAACATATGCTGTTTATTACAACGTTTCGGGGTCGCAGCCCCTTCGTCAGGATACATAACAGTGATAAAAACAGTGTTTAAATACCTGTGCAGAGAAGAGATTCACCACGCCATCTCCGTCCACGCTGCCCGCCGCCCGGGTCCCGGAACTGACGTCACTCCGCCCCCCCGGAAATGACGCAGCCCAGGCCCGTCCGGTCGGCGTGATGCAACGAGGACAGTGGTAACTAGGGAAACCAACAAACAATGCTGTGACCGGCCAATCCGGCCACAGTCTATTGTAAACAATAATAAAGTGACATGTGCATGACATCAGATAATCCGTGATACTTTTCCCTTATGATCCATTTAAACTAAAAACAAATATGTCGAATACACAATCAATCCCAACTACTCCCCTGCACCAGCTGATTTTTGCAGATAGGTGCTACAATACAAAACCTTGATGTAGGCATACTTAAGGACCTTAATGGGAAAACCCTTATCTCTCAATACAACCGCATATTAGTGGTATTCCCTCGGTTTCTTCCTACAATCACATTCCTGTCAGCATCCAGCTAGACATTTAAATCACTACAGAAAACATTTTAAACTGAGGGCTTCGTTAAGACCCTTAGGAAATTGTGTATTTAACGTAAAGATCCACTTTGCTTCCACCTGTAGAAGCTTTTTAGATCTATCACCCCCACGTATGGAGAAAGGCACTTGGTCAATTATTTTATAGCGTAGTGTCGCCATCCCATGTTTTGCTAGCAAAAAGTGACGCGCCACCGGTTGGTCACTATTGCCAGATTTGATGGCTTCTCGAATGGCATAACGATGCTGTGCCATTCTTGTTTTAAAGGCACACTCCGTTTTGCCTACGTATGCCAATCCACATGGGCACGTAAGCAAATATATGACAAACTTAGAGTCACAAGACAGCGGGTATCTTATATGATATTTCTTCCCTGTATGTGGGTGTTGAAACGTGTCCCCAGCAACCAGGTAGCTGCATGTAGTACAGCCACTACATTTGTGGCACCCATTTTTACGTTTAAGAAAATTTGAATTAGATTGGCCTCTACCTACTTTGGATATATCGGTTTTAACCACATAGTCCCGTATGTTACGGCTTCTAGAATAGCTCAATAATAATTTGGACTGATAAATGTCTCCTAATTCTCTGTCTGACGCTACTATGGGCCACAGCTGTCTAGTCCGTTTAGCTAAATTTTTGCTGCTGGTACTATATCTTGTCACCCAGGGCACCCTCCCCTTTAGTTGTTTCTGTTCATTTTGTTTAAGTAACTGTTGTCGTGTGGTTTTTAGTGCTTTACTCCTAGCTTGTTCCAGGAGATCCAGCGGGTATCCCCTATCTCTAAATTTGGCAACCATCACGTCTAGTTGTCTATCTCTGTCTGCCTCAATGTTGTTAATGCGGCAGACTCGCAACAATTGAGAATACGGCAAACCCCATATAGTGGACTGCGGGTGAAAACTGTCAAACTTCAATAAATTGTTCCTATCTGTGGCCTTGGTGTATAATTTTGTGTTAATGACCCCCTCCTTGATCGAGATACATACATCTAGAAAATTAATTTGTTCCTCATTGACCTCTATAGTAAATTTAATGGGACTCTGTGTGGAATTATGCTGTGCAATAATGGACAACAGTTGCAATTTATTGCCTCTCCAAAAGATCAGCACGTCATCAATATAACGCTGATATAGGCACAATTGTGACGCTATTGTTGAGTTTTGAAAGAATAATTCCCTTTCCACCTCCCACATAAATGTGTTGGCGAATGCCGGAGCTACAACAGATCCCATAGCGCAACCTGTGCGCTGAATGTAAAACTTATTGTCATAAAGGAAATAATTGTGTGTCAATGTGTACTCTACCAGTGTCAAGAAAAACTTAATGTCTGGGCCTAAATACTTCTGATTGTTAGTGATAAGCTGTTCTATTGCTACGATCCCCACCCCAGGGTCATGACACTTATTCCAGGTTGGATAAAGATCCCACTGTTAGGTTTAAGAGAGAGTTGGATGGTTTATTAAAACAAGCAGTAGATGATGGTGTTATTGGCATGGCAGTTTGTAAAGCACTAACAGTGGATTTCCCAGTTGTTCCTATCTTTTATGTAATTCCAAAGATCCATAAGGATCCGGTAAATCCCCCAGGTAGACCCATAATATCGGCCAGAGGGTCCCTGTGTGAAGCCTTATCGATTTACTGTGATAGTTTCCTCCAACCATGCATACAAAACACGCCCACACATCTGAAGGACACATCATCTCTTTTACGACTCTTCGAGGTGATGGGTGAAGTGCCCCGTGATGTTGTCTTGGCGTCGATTGACGTGACAAGCCTATATATGAGTATCCCCCATGGGGCGGGGATCGTAGCAATAGAACAGCTTATCACTAACAATCAGAAGTATTTAGGCCCAGACATTAAGTTTTTCTTGACACTGGTAGAGTACACATTGACACACAATTATTTCCTTTATGACAATAAGTTTTACATTCAGCGCACAGGTTGCGCTATGGGATCTGCTGTAGCTCCGGCATTCGCCAACACATTTATGTGGGAGGTGGAAAGGGAATTATTCTTTCAAAACTCAACAATAGCGTCACAATTGTGCCTATATCAGCGTTATATTGATGACGTGCTGATCTTTTGGAGAGGCAATAAATTGCAACTGTTGTCCATTATTGCACAGCATAATTCCACACAGAGTCCCATTAAATTTACTATAGAGGTCAATGAGGAACAAATTAATTTTCTAGATGTATGTATCTCGATCAAGGAGGGGGTCATTAACACAAAATTATACACCAAGGCCACAGATAGGAACAATTTATTGAAGTTTGACAGTTTTCACCCGCAGTCCACTATATGGGGTTTGCCGTATTCTCAATTGTTGCGAGTCTGCCGCATTAACAACATTGAGGCAGACAGAGATAGACAACTAGACGTGATGGTTGCCAAATTTAGAGATAGGGGATACCCGCTGGATCTCCTGGAACAAGCTAGGAGTAAAGCACTAAAAACCACACGACAACAGTTACTTAAACAAAATGAACAGAAACAACTAAAGGGGAGGGTGCCCTGGGTGACAAGATATAGTACCAGCAGCAAAAATTTAGCTAAACGGACTAGACAGCTGTGGCCCATAGTAGCGTCAGACAGAGAATTAGGAGACATTTATCAGTCCAAATTATTATCGAGCTATTCTAGAAGCCGTAACATACGGGACTATGTGGTTAAAACCGATATATCCAAAGTAGGTAGAGGCCAATCTAATTCAAATTTTCTTAAACGTAAAAATGGGTGCCACAAATGTAGTGGCTGTACTACATGCAGCTACCTGGTTGCTGGGGACACGTTTCAACACCCACATACAGGGAAGAAATATCATATAAGATACCCGCTGTCTTGTGACTCTAAGTTTGTCATATATTTGCTTACGTGCCCATGTGGATTGGCATACGTAGGCAAAACGGAGTGTGCCTTTAAAACAAGAATGGCACAGCATCGTTATGCCATTCGAGAAGCCATCAAATCTGGCAATAGTGACCAACCGGTGGCGCGTCACTTTTTGCTAGCAAAACATGGGATGGCGACACTACGCTATAAAATAATTGACCAAGTGCCTTTCTCCATACGTGGGGGTGATAGATCTAAAAAGCTTCTACAGGTGGAAGCAAAGTGGATCTTTACGTTAAATACACAATTTCCTAAGGGTCTTAACGAAGCCCTCAGTTTAAAATGTTTTCTGTAGTGATTTAAATGTCTAGCTGGATGCTGACAGGAATGTGATTGTAGGAAGAAACCGAGGGAATACCACTAATATGCGGTTGTATTGAGAGATAAGGGTTTTCCCATTAAGGTCCTTAAGTATGCCTACATCAAGGTTTTGTATTGTAGCACCTATCTGCAAAAATCAGCTGGTGCAGGGGAGTAGTTGGGATTGATTGTGTATTCGACATATTTGTTTTTAGTTTAAATGGATCATAAGGGAAAAGTATCACGGATTATCTGATGTCATGCACATGTCACTTTATTATTGTTTACAATAGACTGTGGCCGGATTGGCCGGTCACAGCATTGTTTGTTGGTTTCCCTAGTTACCACTGTCCTCGTTGCATCACGCCGACCGGACGGGCCTGGGCTGCGTCATTTCCGGGGGGGCGGAGTGACGTCAGTTCCGGGACCCGGGCGGCGGGCAGCGTGGACGGAGATGGCGTGGTGAATCTCTTCTCTGCACAGGTATTTAAACACTGTTTTTATCACTGTTATGTATCCTGACGAAGGGGCTGCGACCCCGAAACGTTGTAATAAACAGCATACGTTGTTTTTCCACTTTTGAAAGTCTTCAAGTGCCGTCCTTATTGCCAGTATTTGTACATTGGACGCAGTTCCAGGAGGAAAGGCACGGGAGCAGTTTATGCCAAACGCTGGGGAGCGTGAGGAGTGCCGGGTCATTTGGAACTTTATATATATATATATATATATATATATATACAGTATATAGTAAAATGTCAGAGGGTGCTAATTAAATAAAAAAATCATCTAAGACTTCAATTTACTTTATAATCAATAAATTGACACCAAGAACAATTTGAATGGAATATTAATAATTTTTTTAAGTTGTTTTAGAACAGTATTATTCCGAAGACAGATTTTTTTTTCCTATTAGAGATGTGGATGTATTGTTCACAACCCTACAAATTTTTATCTCATGGACTTCATCAGGGGTTAAATCTGGGAGGTAAAGACAAAACAAGCTAAGAGAAGAAAGAGCATAAATATTAGAGATGTGCACCGGACATTTTTCGGGTTTTGTGTTTTGGTTTTGAATTTGGTTCCGCAGTCGTGTTTTGGATTCAGATGCATTTTGGCAAAACCTCCCTTAAGAATTTTTGTCGGATTCAGATGCGTTTTGGATTCGGGTGTTTTTTTTTTAAAACCCTCAATAACAGCTTAAATCATAGAATTTGGGGTGTAATTTTGATCCTATAGTATTATTAACCTCAATAACCATAATTTCCATTTATTTCCAGTCTATTCTGAACACCTCACACCTCACAATATTATTTTTAGTCCTAAAATTTGCACCGAGGTCGCCGGATGACTAATCTAAGCGACCCAAGTGGGCAGCACAAACACCTGGCCCATCTAGGAGTGGCACTGCAGTGTCAGACAGGATGGCACTTAAAAAACTAGTCCCCAAACAGCACATGATGCAAAGATAAATTAAAAAAGAAGTGCAATATGGAATTGTCCTTGAGCCCTCCCACCCACCCATATGTTGTATAAACAGAACATGCATACTTTAACAAACCCATCATTTCAGCGATAGGGTCTGCCACACGACTGTGGCTGAAATGATTGGTTGGTTTGGGCACCCACCAAAAAAGAAGCAATTACTCTCTCCTTGCACAAACTGGCTCTACAGAAGCAAGATGTCCACCTCATCCTCATCATCCAATTCCTCACCCCTTTCACTGTGTACATCCCCCTCCTCACAGAGTATTAATTCGTCCCCACTGGAATCCACCATCTCAGATCCCTGTGTACTTTCTGGAGGCAATTGCTGGTAAATGTCTCCACAGAGGAATTGATTATAAATCATTTTGATGAACATCATCCCCTCCACAATTTCTGGAAGTAACCTACTATGCCGATCGCTGACAAGGTTACCGGCTGCTCTAAACACTCTTTCGGAGTACACACTGGAGGGTGGGGGGGAACTTAGGTAAAATAAAGCCAGTTTGTGCAAGGGCCTCCAAATTGCCTCTGTTTCCTGACAGTATACATACGGACTGTCTGACATGCCTACTTGGATGCTGTCACTCATATAATTCTCCACCATTCTTTCAATTGTGACAGAATCATATGCAGTGACAGTAGACATGTCAGTAATTGTTGGCAGGTCCTTCAGTCTGGACCAGATGTCAGCTATCGCTCCTGACTGCCCTGCTTCACCGCCAGAGGGTGGTTTTGGAAATGTTATCCTTTTTCTGGCAGCTCCAGTGGTGGTAGAAAATGAAGGAGGAGCTGTTGGCGGGTCACGTTCCGCTTGACTTGACAATTGTCTCACCAGCAGGTCTTTGAACATCTGAAGACTTGTGTCTGCCGGAAAAGAAGATACAACGTAGGCTTTAAACCTAGGATTGAGCATGGTGGCCAAAATGTAGTGCTCTGATTTCAACAGATTGACCACCCGTGAATCCTGGTTAAGCGAATGAAGGGCTCCATCCACAAGTCCCACATGCCTAGCGGAATCACTCCATTTTAGCTCCTACTTCAATCTCTCAGCTTCTTCTGCAAAAGCCTGATGAGGGGAATGACCTGACTTAGGCTGGCAGTGTCTGAACTGACTTCACATGTGGCAAGTTCAAAGGGCTGGAGAACCTTGCATAACATGGAAATCATTCTCCACTGCGCTTGAGTCAGGTGCAATTCCCCTCCTTTGCCTATATCATAGGCAGATGTATAGGCTTGAATGGCCTTTTGCTGCTCCTCCATCCTCTGAAGCATATAGAGGTCTGAATTCCACCTCGTTACCACCTCTTGCTTCAGCTGATGGCAGGGCATGTTCAGGAGTGATTGCTGGTGTTCCAGTCTTCGGCACGTGGTAGCTGAATGGCGAAAGTGGCCCACAATTTTTCGGGCCACCGACAGCATCTCCTGCACGCCCCTCTCGTTTTTCAAAAAATGATGTACCACCAAATTAATTGTATGTGCAAAACATGGGATGTGCTGGAATTTTCTTGTAATGCACGCACAATATTGATGGAGTTGTCCGATATCACAAATCCCCACGAGAGTCCAATTGGGGTAAGCCAATCTGCGATGATGTTCCTCAGTTTCCGTAAGAGGTTGTCAGCTGTGTGCCTCTTATGGAAAGTGGTGATACAAAGCGTAGCCTGCCTAGGAATATCGGAGGAATATCAGTTAGGAGAGGACTCGTCAGTTTTGCCAGTGACATGGCCTGCAGGACTATTGGCGTTCCTGTCTAAGGAGGAAATTGACATTGAGGGAGTTGGTGCTGTGGTTTGCAGGAGCTTGGGTACAAGAGGAAAAAGGGATTTAGTTGCCAGTGGACTGCTTCCATTGTTACCCAAAGTTTTTGAACTTGTCAATGACTTCTGATGAATGCGCTCCAGGTAACATATAAGGCAGGATATTCCTAGGTGGTTAACGTCCTTACCCCTACTTATTACAGCTTGACAAATGCAACACATGGCTTGACACCTGTTGTCTGCATTTCTGTTGAAAAAATTCCACACCGAAGAGGTAATTTTTTTTGTATTTTGAACAGGCATGTCAATGGCCTTATTCATCCAACGGACAACAGGTGCCTCCCCGGGTGCCTGACTTAAACAAACTTACCTCACCATCAGAATCCTTCTCGTCAATTTCCTCCTAAGCGCCAGCAACACCCATATCCTCATCTTGGTGTACTTCAACAGTGACATTTTCAATTTGAATATCAGGAACTGGACTGTGGGTGCTCCTTCCAGCACTTGCAGGGGGCGTGTAAATGGTGGAAGGAGCCACATCTTCCCATCCAGTATTGGGAAGGTCAGGCATCACAAACGACACAATTGGACTCTCCTTGGTGATTTGTGATTTAGAAGAACGCACAGTTCTTTGCTGTGCTTTTGCCAGCTTAACTCTTTTCATTTTACTGACACTGAGCAGCACGATTAGCACAAAACACTGTACTAGTATTAGTAATGTAGTATTACTGAGCACCAGAGGACAATGAGCAGTGATACTGAGCACTGATGATACTGAGCACTGATGATACTACGGAGAACTATGGAGAATTGACACTGAGCAGCATGATTAGCACAAGACACTGTACTAGTATTAGTAATGTAGTATTACTAAGCATCAGAAGACAATGAGCAGTGATACTGAGCACTGATGATATTGAGCACTGATGATACTATGGAGAACTGACACTGAGCAGCACGATGAGCACAAGACACTATACTAGTATTAGTAATGTAGTATTACTGAGCACCAGTAGACAATGAGCAGTGATACTGAGCACTGTTAATACTGAGCACTGATGATACTGATACTACGGAGAACTGACACTGAGCAGCACAATTAGCACAAGATACTGTACTAGTATTAGTAATGTAGTATTACTGATTACCAGTAGACAGTGAGCAGTTATACTGAGCACTGATGATACTGATACTACGGAGAACTGACACTGAGCAGCACGATTAGCACAAAACACTGTACTAGTATTAGTAATGTAGTATTACTGAGCACCAGAGGACAATGAGCAGTGATACTGAGCACTGATGATACTGAGCACTGATGATACTGAGCACTGATGATACTACGGAGAACTATGGAGAATTGACACTGAGCAGCATGATTAGCACAAGACACTGTACTAGTATTAGTAATGTAGTATTACTGAGCACCAGAAGACAATGAGCAGTGATACTGAGCACTGATGATACTGAGCACTGATGATACTGATACTATTGAGAACTGACACTGAGCAGCATGATTAGCACAAGACACTGTACTAGTATTAGTAATGTAGTATTACTGAGCACCAGAAGACAATGAGCTGTGATTCTGAGCACTGATGAAACTGAGCACTGATGATACTATGGAGAACTGACACTGAGCAGCACAATGAGCACAAGACACTATACTAGTATTAGTAATGTAGTATTACGGAGCACCAGTATACATTGAGCAGTGATACTGAGCACTGATAATACTGAACACTGATGATACTGATACTACGGAGAACTGACACTGAGCAGCACAATTAGCACAAGACACTGTACTAGTATTAATAATGTAGTATAACTGAGCACCAGAGGACAATAAGCAGTGATACTGAGCACTGATGATACTGAGCACTGATGATACTGAGCACCAATGTTACTACGGAGAACTGACACTAAGCAGCACGATTAGCACAAGACACTGCACAATTTTCATTGTTGAAGTGATCGGAGTGTGATTGACAGGAAGTGCGTGTTTCTGGGCAGAAACTGGCCGTTTTCTTGGAGTGTGCGGAAAAATGCAGGCGTGCCAGGAAAAAACGCGAGAGTGTCTGGAGAAACGGGGGAGTTGCTGGCAGAATGCAGAACGTATTTGTGACGTCAAACCAGGAACGTAACGGCCTGAGCTGATCGCAATCTGTGAGTAGGTCTGGAGCAACTCAGAAACTGCTAAGAATTTTCTATTCGCAATTCTGCTAATCTTTCGTTCGCTATTCTGCTAAGCTAAGATACACTCCCAGAGGGTGGCGGCATAGCGTGTGCAATGCTGCTAAAATCTGCTAGCGAGCAAACAACTCGTAATGTCCCCCTCTGTACTAGTATTAGTAATGTAGTATTACTGAGCACCAGAAGACAATGAGCAGTGATAATGAGCACTGATGATACTGAGCACTGATGATACTACGGAGAACTGACACTGAGCAGCATGATTAGCACAAGACACTGTACTAGTATCAGTAATGTAGTATTACTGAGCACCAGAAGACAATGGCCCTCATTCCGAGTTGTTCGCTCGCAAGCTGCTTTTAGCAGCATTGCACACGCTAAGCCGCTGCCTACTGGGAGTGAATCTTAGCTTATCAAAATTGCGAACGAAAGATTCTCAAAATTGCGAACAGAAATTTCTTTGCAGTTTCTGAGTAGCTCGGGACTTACTCTGCCACTGCGATCAGTTCAGTCAGTTTCGTTCCTGGTTTGACGTCACAAACACACCCAGCGTTCGCCCAGACACTCCCCTGTTTCTCCAGACACTCCCGCGTTTTTCCCAGAAACGGTAGCGTTTTTTCACACACTCCCATAAAACGGCCAGTTTCCGCCCAGAAACACCCACTTCCTGTCAATCACACTCCGATCACCAGAACGAAGAAAAAACCTCGTAATGCCGTGAGTAAAATACCAAACTACTTAGCAAATTTTCTTGGCGCAGTGCGAACATTGCGCATGCGCAATTAGCGGAAAATCGCTGCGATGCGAAGAAAAATAATGAGCGAACAACTCGAAATGAGGGCCAATGAGCAGTGATACTGAGCACTGATGATACTGAGCACTGATGATATTGATACTATGGAGAACTGACACTGAGCAGCACGATTAGCATAAGACACTGTACTAGTATTAGTAATGTAGTATTACTGAGTACCAGAAGACAATGAGCAGTGATACTGAGCACTGATGATACTGAGCACTGATGATACTATGGAGAACTGACGCTGAGCATCACGATTAGCACAAGACACTGTACTAGTATTAGTAATGTAGAATTACTGAGCACCAGAAGACAATGAGCAGTGATACTGAGCACTGATAATACTGAGCACTTATGATACTGGTACTACGGAGAACTGACACTAAGCAGCATGATTAGCACAAGACACTGTACTAGTATTAGTAATGTAGTATTACTGAGCACCAGAAGACAATGAGTAGTGATACTGAGCACTCATGATACTGAGCACTGATGATACCACGGAGAACTGATATGAGCAGCACAATTAGCACAAGACACTGCACTAGTATAGTAATGTAGTATTACTGAGCACCATAAGACAATGAGCAGTGATACTGAGCACTGATGATACTGGTACTATGGAGATCTAAAACTTAGCAGCACAAGACACTGTACTAGTATTAGTAATGTAGTATTACTGAGCACCAGAAGACAATGAGCAGTGATACTTATCACTGATGATACTGAGCACTGATGATACTGATACTACGGAGAACTGACACTGAGCATCAGTATTGCACAAGACACTGTACTAGTATTAGTAATGTAGTATTACTGAGCACCAGAAGACAATGAGCAGTGACACTGAGCACTGATGATACTGAGCACTGATGATACTGATACTTTGGAGAACTGATACTGTGCAGCACAATTTGCACAAGACACTGTACTAGTATTAGTAATGTAGTATTACTGAGCACCAGTAGACAATGAGCAGTGATACTTAGCAATGATGATACTGAGCACTGATGATACTGATACTACGGAGAACTGACACTGAGCAGCACGATTAGCACACGACACTGTACTAGTTTTAGTAATGTAGTATTACTGAGCACCAGAAGACAATGAGCAGTGATACTGAGCACTGATGATACTGAGCACTGATGCCACTGAGCACTGATGACACTACGGAGAAATGACACTGAGCAGCACGATTAGCACAAGATAATGTACTAGTATTAGTAATGTAGTATTACTGAGCACCAGAAGAAAATGAGCAGTGATACTGAGCACTGATGATCCTGAGCACTTATGATTCTGATACTACGGAGAACTGACACTGAGCAGCCCGATTAGCACAGGACTCTGTACAAGTATTAGTAATGTAGTAGTACTGAGCACCAGAAGAAAATGGGGGTAATTCCAAGTTGATCGCAGCAGGAATTTTGTTAGCAGTTGGGCAAAACCATGTGCACTGCAGAGGAGGCAGATATAACATGTGCAGAAAGAGTTAGATTTGGGAGGGTTATTTTGTTTCTGTGCAGGGTAAATACTGGCTGCTTTATTTTTATACTGCAAATTAGATTGCAGATTGAACACACCACACCCAAATCTAACTCTCTCTGCACATGTTAAATCTGCCTCCCCGGCAGTGCACATGGGGGGTCATTCCGAGTTGTTCGCTCGGTAAATTTCTTCGCATCGCAGCGATTTTCCGCTTAGTGCGCATGCGCAATGTCCGCACTGCGACTGCGCCAAGTAAATTTGCTATGCAGTTAGGTATTTTACTCACGGTTTTTTCTTCGTTCTGGTGTTCGTAATGTGATTGACAGGAAGTGGGTGTTTCTGGGCAGAAACTGGCCGTTTTATGGGTGTGTGTGAAAAAACGCTACCGTTTCTGGGAAAAACGCGGGAGTGGCTGGAGAAACGGAGGAGTGTCTGGGCGAACGCTGGGTGTGTTTGTGACGTCAAACCAGGAACGACAAGCACTGAACTGATCGCACTGGCAGAGTAAGTCTCGAGTTACTCAGAAACTGCACAGAGATGTCTTAT
Organism: Pseudophryne corroboree; assembly: GCF_028390025.1. Classification (NCBI taxonomy): domain Eukaryota; kingdom Metazoa; phylum Chordata; class Amphibia; order Anura; family Myobatrachidae; genus Pseudophryne; species Pseudophryne corroboree. The sequence goes on from NC_086448.1 coordinate 433,354,647, forward strand.
CGCAAAATTGCGAATCTTTCGTTCGCAATTTTAAGAAGCTGAGATTCACTCCCAGTAGGTGGCGGCTTAGCGTGTGGAAAGCTGCTAAAAGCAGCTTGCGAGCGAACAACTCCCATGGTTTTTCCAACTACTAACAAAATTCCTGCTGCGATTAACTTGGAATTACCCCCAATGAGCAGTGATACTGAGCACTGATGATACTGAGCACTGATGATACTGGTACTATGGAGAACTGAGACTAAGCAGCACAATTAGCACAAGACACTCTACTAGTATTAGTAATGTAGTATTACTGAGCACCAGAAGACAATGAGCAGTGATACTGAGCACTGATGATACTGAGCACTGATGATACTATGGAGAACTGACACTGAGCAGCATGATTAGCACAAGACACTGTACCAGTATTAGTAGTGCAGTAATACTGTGCACCAGAAGACAATGAGCAGTGATACTGAGCACTGATGATACTGAGCTCTGATGATACTGATACTACGGAGAACTGACACTGAGCAGCACAATTAGCACAAGTCACTGTACTAGTATTAGTTATGTAGTATTACTGATTACCAGAAGACAAAGAGCAGTGATACTGAGCACTGATGATACTGAGCACTGATGATACTGATACTACGGAGAACTGACACTGAGCAGCACACTTAGCACAAGACACTGTACTAATATTAGTAATGTAGTATTACTGAGCACCAGAAGACAATGAGCAGTGATAATGAGCACTGATGATACTGAGCACTGATGATAGTGAGCACTGATGAGATGATACTACGGAAAACTTACACTGAGCAGCATGATTAGTACAAGACACTGTTCTAGTATTAGTAATGTAGTATTACTGAGCACCAGAAGACAATGAGCAGTGGTACTGAGCACTGATGACACTGAGCACTGATGATACTGAGTACTGATGATACTACGGAGAACTGACACTGAGCAGCACGATTAGCACAAGACACTGTACTAGTATTAGTAATGTAGTATTACTGAGCACCAGAAGACAATAATCAGTGATACTGAGCACTGATGATACTGAGCACTGATGATACTGATACTACGGAGAACTGACACTGAACAGCATGATTAGAACAAGACACTGTACTAGTATTAGTGATGTAGTATTACTGAGCACCAGAAGACAATGAGCAGTGATACTGAGCACTGATGATACTGAGCACTGATAATACTATTGAGAACTAACACTGAGCAGCAGGATGCAGCACAATACACTGTACTAGTATTAGTGAGCAGCACAATAGCACTCTGGAATTGTCATCCCCCAGATACCACTGTGACTGGAATGACAATGACCGATGCACAGTCACAGGACACTACTACCACAGCACCCTACAGCAGCAAGATGCAGCACAAGAGAGACACTGTACTAGTATTACTGAGCAGCAATAAGCACTGATACTGAGCACTGATATTGAGATTTGACACTGAGAGAACATAGCCACGTCCTCTCTGTACCCTCTACAATGCATGAGTGAAAATGGCGGTGACACGCAGCTCTTTATATGGAATCCAAATCTCGCGAGAATCTGACAGTGGGATGATGACGTTTTGCCTCGTTCAGGTGTTCCGAGTCAGGCGGAAACATTCGAGCCTGGCTTGGACCTGTGTTTGACACATGAAGTTCGGTAGGGTTCGGTTCTCAGAGATCCAAACCCGCTCATCTCTAATTAGTACCATCCCCCGCCCTCTCGGCACCACTAATCATAGCTATGATGATCGCAACACTGGGCTCATTAATCTCCAGTGGAAACCTCACACTCACAGGGAATACTCCAGCACCAATATCATAAAAGCTCTGGAAGGCCGCCATTCATAAATCCCCAGCTGTGGGGGTCATGTCAGCTGTGTTACTGCAAGGTGGTGCAGGAAGAAGAGAACATGAAGCCAAGCTTCGAATGCCTTGACATGCCCCCTGCATTGCTGTCTGACTCTGCAGTACTAATTGTCCTTAAGCAGGCTGATAGGTACTGCTGATCCATAAAACATGTGCACCACTAGTAATGGGATGCAAGATACAGCACAATGCAGCTCTCTGGGTTTACTGCCCAGTACTGTGTTACTTTGTGCTGCACCTGGCCCTGTTAATGTGTTCATTCAGTGTCAGCGTGTCTGCTGCCTCATGTCTGCACCTGCTAGAGCAACTGACTGTGAAAGTCAACAAATTTTGCCACTTTGTGAACTAACCATACTACTAAGTAGTCCACATTGGGTACATACAGTATAGGGTAGTTGATAATGCTTTGCAAATCTTAAACAGAAACAAAGTATATGGTAGTAACCAGGGCCATAACTACGTGTGTGCCAAGTGGGCCTGGCACACAGCACAGTTGCCCTGAGGGCGCACGGCCAGCAGCATGTAATGAGTCAAATTGACTCATTACATGCCGCCTCTGCTGTGTGCGCAGCGCTGTGGAGGGAGGCGAGAGCAGCGCCGGAGACAGCGTAGAAGGAGGAGGAGGGAGGGAGACTGGAGCCGCAGCAGCGCTATTTCATTGGTAGTAAGCGCCGCTGCAGCTGTCCCTGTCTCCTTCCGTATTGGCTGCCCGGCGCTGCTGTGGATGCTGGGATGCGGTTCCTTCATCCCAGCATCCACAACAGCACCGGGCAGCCAATACGGAAGAAGAGGGGACAGCTGCAGCGGTGCTTACTACCAATGAAATAGCGCTGCTGCGGCTCCAGTCCCCCTTCCTCCTCCTCCTTGTCCGATGCCTGCACCGAGGGAGCTGCCAGCACGAGGAGCCTGTCAGCGGGGAGATGGTAAGTATATCTCTCTCTCTATTTCTCTCTCTCTCTTTCTCTCTTTCTCTCTCTCTCTCTCTCAGGGGGACACCATCTGCCGTAATGTGTAAAAAGGGGGACTGGCTGCCACAATGTGTAAAAAGGGGGACTGGCTGCCATAATGTGTAAAAAGGGGGACTGGCTGCCGCAATGTGTAAAAAGGGGTACACCGTCTGCCGTAATATATAAAAAGGGGGCCTGGCTGCCGCAATGTGTAAAAAGGGGGCCTGGCTGCTGCAATGTGTAAAAAGGGGGACTGGCTGCCGTAATGTGTAAAAAGGGGGACTGGCTGCCGCAATGTGTAAAAAGAGGGACTGGCTGCCGTAATGTGTAAAAAGGGGGACGCTGGCTGCTGCAATGTGTATAAAGGGGGACACCGTCTGCCGTAATGTGTAAAAACGGGGATGCTGCCTGCTGTAATGTGTAAAAAGGTGACGCTGTCTGCCGTAATGTTAAAAAAGGGGACGCTGTATGCTGTAATGTGTAAAAAAAGGGGACGCTGTCTGCCGTAATGTGTAAAAAAGGGGATGCTGTCTGCCGTAATGTGTAAAAAGGGGGACTGTCTGCTGTAATGTGTAAAAAGGGGGATGCTGTCTGCTGTAATATATAAAAGCGGCTCTACCTGGTGTAGTGGTGCTACTGTGCAGCGTAATTTGAATAATGGAGACTACTGTGCACCGTAGTATGAATTGCTATTATTTTATGGCCACGCCCCTTCCCCATGAAGCCACTCCCCTATATATTTTTTGCGCGCCTCCGGCACTTACATGGGGGGGCACCAATGTCATTTCTTGCACACAGCGCTAAAATGCCTAGTTACGGCACTGGTAGTTACAAGGGCCTATAGATAGTGTGTATGTTGCTTATTATTATACAGTAATTGAAGGCAAAAAATTATATCGGTGTAGTTAGAAGTTAACAAATAGGTCTGTGGACCTGCAATTGGCATGTTGACCACTGCATTTGTAAATGTGTTGAAATACTTTTGAAAAAGTTGTTGGATAATAACCCAACCCGTCCCACAAAAAAATTACATTTGATAGGCTATTTTAAATATACAAATGCAAAACTTGTTTTAATATGAAAGTGAATGAGTAAGAAATGATATTTTCCATTGATTATACCAAAATTTAAATTTGAAATAAATTCGAAATAAAAATTCACTTATCAAACATTTTGTATTATTACATGTGTAAACAAATGGATTGAAAAAGCAGATTAAGTTAATTTTAACCTGTACCAGGAGCCTTACACTTAACAGTTCAAATTATTCTTGTCAGCTCTACCTGAAGTTTCAAAACTAGCAAAACTTTGTTCTTATCCAAGATGTCTTTTATATTACTTGACTAGTTATATCAATAGCCCCAAGGTTTGACAAAAGTAGCATTCATGTCAAACATTGTGTCATAGCCTGAGCTTTTACATCTTATAAGTACATTGCCTACAAAATTGTTGTAAGTTCTACGTTTATAGAAGCATCTTTCTGAATTCTTTATGATGGGAGAGCAGATACTGTATTTTTTTCCACTGCAATTTTAATTTTTAAATGACCAAAAATAAATTTTAACTTGCTGGAAAAATATCCACATTACAAAAGTGATTGGATGTTATAAGGACGTTATATGGATTTCTTTATTTTTCTCCCTCTTTTTTAATAAACTGTTAAGAAATAATATTACCTTTATTATGAAAACACTTACACAAAAAAGCATTCAAATCATTTACTATGGACATTTTTATTTATATGTTTTATAAGATCACAGGTCAACAGAATCAATAAATTCATCAATTTTAGCTTGCAGTATAATGTACTTTGCCTCTGAGTAATAAGTAGCATTCACTTGATCCCTAAATGACCCTATAAAAGATTATGATAAAAATAGATTGTTTTATTTATATATTAATAGGCAACTAGGTATAATGAGTTAAGCTGGAATACTATATATACTGTATTATATATATCTTCAGAACAAATTAAATATATATAGTTCGTGGTATTATGCTACAACATTAATATAATTCTCAAATTACAACATAAACTTCAGATTAGCATACATTAAGTTTAAAAATAAATATTGTAATTCTTGAAAGACTCTCTAATAGCTCAACCATGCTATGGAATGATAACAATTATTTAAAATTGTTTAATTATCAATATTAATTATCCTTGCCCACTTTGGCACAATCCAGATTTCCAGCCTGACCTCTATCCCTAAGCTTTCTCCTATTGTAGCCAATCTTGGGTCCCCTTCCTTAATGATTTATTATTTTAGGGGTATTTTGCACAGTTTCCCTCCCTACAACAAAATATCTGTCTTCCTACATACTTCTGCACTATATTCCATCAAATCCTATAGATTTGATATTTCTTCCAGTCCATCTCTGCATGACGGGTCTCCATATTTCACAATTTTGTCTCCAATGCTCTGCTTCCAAGAATCTTACAGTAGCTTTTCACTTTACAGCTCTGCCTTCTTATTACCTTCCCCCTCAATACTGCTTCATGTGAGACAATGGGAATCTTACTTGACTGGGGATCTAAATGTAGAAGATTGTTTGTTGGAAGCTGACAAATCCTCCATATGCATTTGTATTAAAGAGATGTGTATAAACCTTTATTTCATTGATACCTAGTATGCACTAGACTGCACAGAATATATCCTTCTCCCCCCCCCCCCCCCCCCTCTGTTGGAGAAACTGCCAGATAGGTTTCCTTATTCATATTTGGTGAAATAGCCCTGTCGTGCAGTGATTTTGGTCTGAAGTACATGCTCTTCCTGTCTCTCTATTGATTTCCCATATCCCATTTCAGTACCTGTTGCTGCCTCTTTCCTGGACAAACCTTCTCAATCATACTAATGAGCTTTCTCATCATGTTTTGAAAGCATCTACCGAACTTCTAAGCTAGTGTTTGGAAATATCCAACCACCACCCCCAACTATGTAGCTCTTTAAAAAATAATCTAGTACAAATATGAAATGCAGGTAATGACTAGTATGCTTCAAGGAACCTCATGGATATTCCATAAGAAATGGGATGTGGTCAAAATACCGGCAGTTGGGATCCCAACAGTCAGAAGATTGACACAAGTTCCAATATTCAGAATCCTGGAGGTAAGTACTGAGGTTGGAGTTAGGGTTAAACATTAAGAGTAGGGTTAGAGTTAGGCTTTGTGGGTGGTGGAGATTAGGTTTAGGCTGAGGTGGTGTGAGGGATAGGGTTAGGCTGAGGAGGAGGAGGTTAGATTTTGGCTTTAGGAGGGAAGGGTTAGGGTTAAGGGTAAGATTAATGGTAGGGTAAAAAAAACTTATGATGATCTGCTGGGATTCTCGCCTTCACAATCCCACTTTTGGTCTTCTGACAGATGCTTTAGACAGTGCTCCCTCACAGTTTCTTTTAATACTCCCCACTTTTTTAGGCTTTTTAATGTTTAAGATACTAAGGTCCAATTACTGTATCTTCCCCTGCCAGGCCTGCCATCAAGCCAGAGGCCCGGACTGAGATGGGGCACTGGAGGCTGCAGTCAGGATCAGGGGCCAGGTTAGATGCCTGCCTGCGCATCGGCAGCCAGCCACGGAGGAACAAAGCCGCAGTTGTATTCTTACTACAGAGCCAGATATGAGACAATTGGAGCTCGCTGACAGGCAGCCAATCAGGATCTGCTGAGTTAAAGCTCACCTGTCAACTAATTTATTGATTTTAAAGGTGAGATGATCTGCAAGCATAGCTGCTGCAAAACTACTAGGAATCCAATTTACACAGGTTAAATAAATGATCTTAAAAGGTGTACATGAGAAAATGTATACATATAAAAGGTATTCATCCACACCACACCTAAATCTGGAGTGCATGCTATATGTGACCACATTGCTTGACAGCTTAAATGTATTGATCAGTATATGATCTATGGTTTATTATAGTCAGTGCAGTGCCTCTATATTTATACAACTTGAAGCTGCAGTATAGACCTTTATCCAGCATGAAGAAAACATACCTGTTTTGGATTGGGCCAAAAAATGTGAATTTTTTTTATTGTTCACGTTGTTTGTAAATATAATATTATTTGTGTATCTGGAAACTTATTTTACACCGTGTGTGTGTGTGTGTGTGTGTGTGTGTGTGTGTGTGTGTGTGTGTGTGTGTATCTATCTTCAGACTTTAGTTTTCCTAGGTTATTTATTTACACTAAGCAATGCCAATTTAATGCTATGAAGTAATATATTTTTAAGAAGGCTTCTCATTAAAATATATTTTTAGTATGTTTTGTGTTCTATTATATTATATATTATGTTATATTATGTTGAATGCTATTACAAACATTTTAAAACTGATTGATCACAAAATCTGTAGATTTGCTTTGTGAAAAGTCAATCAGTACTTTTAACTTTAAGACAAAATTTATTTTTTAAATGTATGTTAAGTTAATGTGATTTTAATCTACTAAGCATAACTAATTAAGTCATTAAAATTAAACTATGTCAGCTTCACTTCATTCTCTGACAGACTTGCTCCAGAGTGCTGCCCTCAGCAGTGAAGCCTCAGGATTTGTTAGTTCATACCTATGCTCTCTACCGTAGTCCCTGTTGTGCTGAGAGAACATTTATCGAGCTGTAGTTCACTTATTAATGATGATTTGGGACTCTGGGTGGATAGGAAAAGGTATATATACTCCCATGACTCTACCCAGGCTGAAATAATTAAAAACTAAGGGGCAAGTTGTTAAAATGTTTCTTTAAGAATGCAATTCTTCCTTTCACAGTAAAATGTCAAGAGTGCACAAGGTGTAATTTTTCAAAGAACCACAATTAAAGTTTTGAATCCCAGGACTATCAAAATAGAGATTTGAATTAATATCTTATTCAAATGACCCACACTTTTATTTTATTCGAATTATGGTAAAGGGAAAGAGCATAGTGATTGGTCTACATTTACATTTTAACTTGTAAAAGCTTAAACTATATCATTTTAAGAAGATAATAATACTATAAGTAAGAGAACTTTATATATATAAAAATACATTTCCACTTTTTAGAAAGTTTCAAGATCTTGTGGAATACAAGTTATGAATAGAGATAATCATTCATCATCAAATTTGCAAATCTGCTCTTGTGAGATCTATATCGTATCTGCTTTAAAAAAGTTGGTGGGTGGATAAAAGCAATAAAATACAATAAAAGACGCTACACTGCTGCTTCAAAAGGAATCAATAACCATGACTAGACTCAGATATTATGGATTGTTGTGTTGCTTAGCCATGACAGGTGCCCAGGACTTGGCTGCCTTATATCACCTGCACACTGCATTACCTATTCTGGTAGGAGGCAGCATTGTACCCCTTATTTGCTTTTTTGTCTCTTTTTGTATTTTATTGCATTTATTGTCCTTGCAAGTGAAATACATTTTATTTTAAATAGAACCTGCTTTAACTCTTAAATATTACCCAAATTATTTGGGTGTAAGGTACTTTTATTAAATACCACACTATGGGGAACGTTTAAGGACATATTAAATGTGTACATGACTTAATTTCAAAAGGTAACATCTTCTGTAAGATTCAGTGCCAAATCCACCCACCAACTCTCTTTAAAAAGGTCCAATATTTTCTGAATTTGGTGTTTCCTTCTTTGTGTGGGTTTACGGCAGCTGGTTTACAATTTACTGTGCCAAAAGTTTATTTCAACGTTTTGAATTATTCTATATCGTATCTGTGTCATATTATATTATTCTAAGTGCTACCCTGGACCCTGAGTGACTGCTCCTAATACATTCAATACAGGAGGTGAACAGAAGTACAGCTCTCAGTAACATCTGCACTTGCTGTGTATTATCACTTAATCAAGTGAAATTTTGGATTACAGATGACAACTTCTTGTAGCACCCAGCATGGATGGTGAGTGGTTGTGCCACTCTTAACAAGTTCTACAAAGGCAGCTTCACTCTGCATACTTTTCCAAATTACATGTATGGTGATACTGATTGTGGATCCAGCGGCTTTTTACAACTGAAGGGCACACACTGAGATTGAAGGAGTCCATGTTAGGTAATGACTTTTATATTTCTGGTACCAGCAATGAGCAGTTCTACTGGTCATGGCAACCTCTACACAGGTTGCATGCTCTGCCAGTCTGTGTGATAATGATTGTGGAACCAACAGACATTTCCAGCCTTGGGGCAGAAGGACTCTGGATCAGGTGAACCAGGTTGTTTTTGCCATGTAATTGATTGGCACTTTAAAAAGCAAGAAAACTCACACAAAATCTCTCACATCCTTATTCTCACAATGTATTACACCCCACCACCCCTCCCTGGTGTCTGAATGATTATCTTATTATTTACTGTATAACACAAAATCAACACTAAATTGCAGTATACATCTGCTTTAACTAAAGTATAACTCTTATTTTCTAACTAAAATGTCCAGCAAGCTGTTCACAATGTTCACAAGGTGCTTCCCCTGGATGTCTTGTATGTTGACATACACAAGTTGCTTTTATACACAAGTTTGGGCCCTCTCACTTTGTGTTGCAGTAAAACAAAATATATTTTTAAAAATGGCTTGAGATTATACAAGTAGAAAATGGTTTTATTCCACCCAGAGTGCAAATCAATAGAAGTTAGGCTTCCCTTGTGTGGGTGGACACAGCTGACACTGGAGCAGTGAAGCTTAGTCATGGCAGTGTAGTGCCTGGTAGTTGTCAAAAATGGACCCTTTTATATTTTTTTAAGTTATAAATAAAATACAGCCCCATTAGACTATGGCATGTTGGTCTGAACTTTTAGTGACCCTGTTTGGCATCACTAAAGCGAAGTTGTTTTACCCTTGGCCAGCAACAGCTTTGACATGGGAAAATCCCTGTCAGATTATTGGGTTCCTGGGTTGCAGGGCAGAGTGACCAGCGGGTGGCCTGTTGCTGGCTTCTTGGTAACTAGTTACCCTCAGAGAGTGGTTATGCAGATGAGGGCCTGAAGACTACAGGGACCTATTTAAGCTCAGCCTGTAGTGCTGAGGGAGGGATGTCCCCAGAGGAAGAAAGAGTGCCACTGAATTGCTGGATTACTGCTTACCCAAAGCGAAGGACCCATGAAACCATTTTCCCCTGCACTCACCCAGACAGAAGGAACTTTCTGGCAGCACTGAGGACCAGCGATCGCAAACTGCAGAGAAGGAGAAGCGAGAAGAAGACCCCTGTAAGCCACTGAGTCATCTCAGCCACTGCATGTTGAGAGGCGTTGTGGTGATGGAGGAAAGAAGATGTCATTTGTTTCAGATCAGTGTGGAGGATACAACAGGAGCAACAGTATAGCAGTGGATTCCCCTGAAAGCCGGCTCAAGACTACACAGGACCCAACAGAGGAGACTGAGAGTGCGCAGGCATCACAGAAGACACCCCAGCATCAGATTCCAGACCCAGCGACAGGACATCAGCACCCTGCTCCAACTAATCTCTAGTTCTATGGACCCCCTAAGAGAGTGTAAAGCTGCCATAGGAAGCCCTTCATTTTTTTACCCCACAAAGGAATCAGAACACAGGTGGCAGGAAGTCGACTTCCAATGGAAGGACCCTGATAGTGCAGCTTGGTGCAGCGCATAGCAATCCATGCAGCACTGAAGACCAGAGAAGCTGCATCATCGGTGGGAGAAGAGCAAGTGGTGAGAGTTTAACTACTTCCAGCCTGTTATTCAGAGACTGAGCTTTGTAAACCCTGGGACAAGCACACCTTTACCTACATTGTTATCTACGACCTGCTTAGAGACCAACCTGTTTGTGTTTGCTCAACTGCTCAAAGCCTGTTATACAGTGACTGTGCCATGATATCATTATGCAATAGCACACCTGTCCTGCTGTGTTACCATCAAAGCTGTGCTACTTCTCGGTTCTGTTTGTGAACTACTGCAGTGAATTTCTCTTGTTACTATTCCTGGTTCAGCAGTGTCATAACCAGTTTATTATGTGCAAGTGACTTAATTACTGCCATATAAATCCTTTAGCATCTTCTGTTTTCCACCCAGCTGAGGTTGCACCATAAATTTTGGTAATTAGGGGGGTTCGGGTTTTTGATCCTTATTTATAATGTTATACGATAGTGATTGCCTGAACTGTTATTTCTATGTATTTAATACTATTTTCAAATTTGTGACAACTTGACTTTCTGGAGTGAAGGCCTGAAGAAAAGTCTACTTGTAACAGACACTGACTCCTTTGCCATTTTATCAAATAAAATAGCAATGTACTTTCACAAGCAGTGATTACTGTTTCAGAATAAGGGTAATTTAATTTTACTTACCTCTCTGTCATGTTGAGTTATCGCTGGTGGGGTGTCCAGAAGAAGTCAATGGTCACTCCAATAAAGTACATCTGAGTACCTGATGATTTCATCTACAAGTCTTAGCAATATTTTGTGTCTTGTGCTTGCTTCATTTAAGCACAGCGTTGGCTGTGACACTGGGTAGGCCACATAATGCTCATCTGCAGCAACCATGCACTAAGCCCTCAACTAAATATGGACTTAACTTAGAAGCAAACTATTACTTCCATTTTACACACTACTCACCACATATCACAGGAACTCATGATCATTTCACCAGCTCCCTCTTTCTTACTCTTTGCATGATTTAATCTGCTCCACCACCACACCGCATAATGGAGGTAATTCCGAGTTGATCGCAGCTGCAAATTTGTTAGTAGTTGGGCAAAACCATTTGCACTGCAGGTGTGGCAGATATAACATTTGCAGAGAGAGTTAGATTTGGGTGGGGTGTGTTCAAACTGCAATCTAAATTGCAGTGTAAAAATAAAGCAGTAAGTATTTACCCTGCACAGAAACAAAATAACCCACCCAAATCTAACTCTCTCTGCACATGTTATATCTGCCCCCCCCCCCCCTGCAGTGCACATGATTTTACCCAATCGCTAACAAATTTGATGCTGCGATCAACTCGGAATTACCCCCAATAACTGTTAAGATGTCAAAAGTATTTCTATAATTCTCCACCAAGGAATCTCCACACTTCTCCAACTTTTACTCCTCTGTAGCCTGACCCCCCGCTATTCAAATCCCGAACACAAAACTTGGCACCAGCAGATCAGACTTCCCTTTTTCACCTCCTCTGCAGTCATCTGATGTGTCCTCACCTCTGGTGTACTGTACATGCATTTGGCCGTTTCCTTCCCCTAGAGCAGGGGTGGGGAACCTTTTTTCTACCAAGGGCCATTTGGATATTTATAAAATCCTTCGGGGGCCATACAAAAATGATCAACTTAAAAATGAACCTGCAACCAGTAGATATGCCCCCAGTCAGTAGTTATGCCCCCAGTAGATATACACCCAGTCAGTTGTTATGCCCCAGTAGATATGCCCCCAGTAAGTATGCCCCCAGTCACTTGTTATGCCCCATTAGATCTGCCCCATCACTTGTTATGCCCCATTAGATATGCCACCCGTCACTTGTTATGCCCCATTAGATATGCCCCCTAGTAGCGATGCTTACACACACACACATTAATAGAAAAAAAAAACCACAATACTCACCAGCCCCACTCCTGCTTCCGGACCATTGCCCTCCACCTGGCCGCTCGCTCAGAACTATGGGAGAGGAGTCATGATGTCTCTCCCATAATTCCGCACAGCAGCACACACACACACTGCCAGAGCCGGAAGCCGGAGCTCAGGAGTGAGTTCCTGCCTCCGGCTGCTACTGAGGGTAAGAAGCCAGGCGCCCACTAGTAACAAAATCTCAGCGGGCGCCCGGCTAGGTGAGCCTGGCCGGGCCGGATCAAGTGGCTCTGAGGGCCTTATACGGCCCTCGGGCCTGAGGTTCCCCACCCCTGCCCTAGAGCATGTGGGAAATGTAGCTAGGAACAATGTTAAAATCTTCCATAACGCCATCAAGTCACTAGTGGGCACCAGCAGAAGTGACACACTCATGTTTGCTTGGCATAACAATGACATTAGCATATTGACTGTAGCTGGCTAAACCTAACATTTTGCATTAAATAGTAACTCAAGTTTCTCTAGGAACCGCATCAAGTGAGTGATGGCCTTTACTGCAGACAAGCCACATGTTGCAGCCACCAGAACTTGCCTCATTAGGCAGTAGCTGATTGTACAGTAGGAATAAAATGAATCATAGTTAATTTACAGGTTGCGGTAAAGTAGATAAAATGTTTTAAAAATATAGCATGGTGGAGTCACATGCAAACAATCAACAGTAAGAACAAGCTTCTCAGTTTCAAAGAATCACAAGAAATGCAAAGACAATTTGTTGCTCAGACACAACAGATAATTGAGGCTGATGCATAGTTTAATGCAACTTGGCCATAAGTATTGTTACATTGAATGCATGGATAATAATGCAGCTATTACTGCATCTTTAGAGTGGTATGAATCTTTGAAACTGCACTGCACCTATCCATACACTATGTTTCATTGACATCATCATTATCAATGCACACTTGCACCAGCCCTATCCATGTTTTAAATCATACATCTGAAAACATGCATATATTTGAGTACACTCATCTCTGTATTACTCACGATTGAATTGACATGCTAATATTCACTATGCACATACAATATGATGTATCTGTATAGTACACATATTTCCAGGTCACTTTATAATTATTTTAAGGCACTTCAAGCTGCAAGCTGTAAAAGAAATCCTCATCTCTATCCTTTTCTCACCTACTATATATGGACTCTCACTGATGATTCAGAGAGCGTGAGGCAGTTAACTAGGTTGGAACTCCTTCACATAGCCTCTCTGTCTAACACAGACAGCAGATCTTTCTTTCATTTTGCTATCCCTCTCTCATCTGTATGTTTTTGATTTACTTGTTGCCTCATGCTGTTAAATAGGTGCACTCCCAGCAATGATCCCAGAGTTGTAATCCACTTAGTGCTGTCTACTATCATACCACACTGTATATGCCCAATAACGTCCAATCTTGGAAGCTAAGCAGAGTTGGGCTTGGTCAGTACTTAGATAGGAGACCACCTGGGAATACCAAGTTTAGTAGAATTACACAAGTTATCATACTTTGTGCCTAACACTGACAGCAGTATCACCACTTGTCTGTCTTTCATTACTGAATTTCTCTAAATATGATTACCCAGTGCAATTTTATTATAACCGTGTTGTAATCATACTAGGATTCATTTGGATTTGCGGAGCCTCAGTAAAAACCTGTATCATTATGATACAATTTATCTTACATTACCCAGGTAGTCACGTGTCCCCTCATTTATGAGGCTCAGGACTCATATTTCTTCTCTAGATACATGTGCTAGATATGCTTTATGTTTATCTGTCCTGGATACACTCCGACATGGTTTTAATTAATAATAAATAAAAGTTAGATTTTAAGTCCTACTAGTATTACAGGAATTCCTTCTAACAAAGAGTGCGCCCAAACAAGAGTCTTCTTTCTCTTCTCTAAGTGTAGCTCTCTCAGGTAACCAACTCCCCACCTCTGCTCACAGCAGAGGGCCTGATTCAGACCTGATCGCAGCAGCAAATTTTTTCTCAAATGGGCAAAACCATGTGCACTGCAGGTGGGGCAGATATAACATGTGCAGAGAGAGTTAGATTTGGGTGGGTTATATTGTTTCTGTGCAGGGTAAATACTGGCTGCTTTATTTTTACAATGCAATTTAGATTTCAGTTTGAACATACCCCACGTATGTAATGATAGAGCTCTGGGTGAACAGATTAATTAACTGTTCAGTTAGAGCAGGATGCAAAGATTTCTGCACAAAGAGGATCAAGTGAAGACTGTGATGGGGGGTGGGAAGTCGCTCCAATTGTTCCCCACTTTATCCAACACAGTCAGAGCAGCAACAGGCAGGGAGTCAATGAGGGTATGCGGATCTTTGGGGCACAGTTATTGGAGCTGATTAGGGCACTGAAAGAATCTTACTGGGTATGGGCAATGGGGTGTTTATGGTGCTGGAAAGAAGCCCACTGTATGTGGAACAGCAAGCTCAGATGCAATAGCTACGTCCTGGGGTGTGAGGGGTGATGGTACAGGGAGTATCCCACTGTGAGTGTCACCTGGCTCAGAGGTAGCACTGTGAGTCTGGTGTACAGGGTGGTACAGAGCAGTGTATAGAGGAGATTCCTGTGTGTGACAGTCGGTTTAGAGTCAGAGCTGATGTAGGTACTCATAGTTTATAGGGTAGACCCTACGGTGTGAAGGTCAGCACTGGGACCAGTACTAACATTCAATCAATGCTGTTTCTCAACCCAGTTAACATCCATTCCCTCTGTCAACACCCACCATGAACCAGTGCTCCCCCAGAACCCCATTTACATCCTTAAAAGAGATGCTGTTGGCTTATTTGGGTGAAATTAAGTGATGTTAAGGGAACTGCTAATATATTTGCTCAGTAGCCAGACAGAAACAACCTGCTTGTCTGTGATCTGTACATAAGTACATACAGACAGCAAAGAATTTTCAACCCAATTCAGTGATGTCACTAGAAGCGATTATCTCTGAGCACTACATTGACTGATTAAACTCTTCAATGAGAATGATGCAAGGGCTATTACTCTTACAGTATGCTCATCCTAACCCCCAAAACACAAAGCTAGCTAATTCCTCACCAGCTCACAGAATTGATTTTGTAAGTGAGGAGAAGATGGCCAAATAGCTCCACTCAAGTGAAGCCATTTACAACCCCTGCAGGCAGCTACTTGACAAGAACAACATTTTTGAAAATTCCTATCTTTAAGATTGGGAATATTTAACCAAAGTGAAAAAAAAATGTTTCTCAAAAACTTTAACCAAATAAGGACCTAAACTGAAACAATATCTATCTGATAAAACAAACCGCTAGTCTTAAATCATCGGCCATGTTGAGTTAGGGTGGTCTTCAGGTTGCCAGCAGTCAGGGTCCTGGCGACCAGCATACTGGCGCCGGAATCCCGACTGCCAGCATACCGACATCTTTTCTCCCTCTTGGGGGTCCACGACCTCCATCGAGGGAGAATAAATAGCGTGGCGCACGCCACCGGGCCCGCAGCGTGGCGAGTACAGCATGGCAAGTGCAGCGAGCCTGCAAGGGGCTCATTTACGCATGTCCAGCTGTCGGTATGCCGGCGTTCGGGATTCTGGCGCCGGTATGCTGGTTGCCGGGACCCCGACCACCAGCAAACCATACTACACCCGTTGAGTTATGAATTCCAAAAAATACCTCAAAACTGACACTTTTATCAAACAGGAAGCGTAGTAAAAATGTTTTATATTTAAAATTAGGCATGCAGCACCGAGTGACAGTTCTACTTGGAAATGCCAAATTTCAGTTAGGATGTCCAATACCTTTTGATGTGTAGCCCCTCAAACACCATTATCCTCCCTCTTACAAAATTATAATGGCAGACTGCTGATTATTCAAATAAGCCTTAAAATATAATATATATATATATATATTAGAGATGAGCTGTTCGTATTTTAAGAAATCTGAATTCGCCTGAACTTCTGGGATCCGAGGCAATCCTGTGCATGCAGAGATCTCCCTGTATGCACAGGATCCCTAACTGAAGTAAAACATTAAGATCCTACTGTTGTATCTCACATTTTGCCTTGGGCGACAATTTCAAAAGTCCTATTGTAATTAATTTGCTGACTGTAGAGAGAGCTGTCTCTAAACATCAATGGGGCAGATGCACGGAAAATGGCAGCCCCCCCACCGCACTGAGGATGTGCTGATTGCTCTGCCAACAGTGTAAGCACCCCAGCACTGCTGAAAATGCCAGCACCCCTTCACTTCTGACACTAACGACACCCCTGTACTGAGAACACCACAAGGCACTCCCGCACTGCCTACACTGTTGGCATCCCCGCACTGCTAACACGATAGGCACCCCTGCACTGAGGACACTGCTGGCACTCCCACACTGAGGACACCTCCAGCACTCCTTCACTTCCGACACCACTGCACTAAGGACACCACTGGCAACCCCGCACTGATGACTCCACCGGTAACCCAGCAGTACCAACACTGCTGGCACCCCTGCAGTGTGGACCCTGCCAGCACCCCTGCACTTAAAACACCGCTAGCACCCCATAACAGTAAGTTTACTATCGATGTATCTGATCTTCACTGTATCCTGCACTCTGCTTGACCGACACTGTATCAAAACCGTACTGTATACCACACTGAATACAAAAACCCACATTGTATCCAAACCGCAGTGTATCCAACCTGCACTGTATCCAGCCTGCACTGTATTCAACCTACACTGTATTTAACTCACATTGGCTCAAAATTTATTCTGCAGCAGGGCAATGACCCTAGACATACAGCCAATGTCATTAAGAGCCATATTCAGTATAAAGAAGAACAAGGAGCCCTGGAAATAATGATACTGCATGTCCCCCACAGAGCCCTGATCTGAACTTCATCAAATCTGTCTGTGATTATATGAAGAGATCGAGGATTTGAGCAAGCCTACATCCACAGAATATCTGTGGTTACTTCTCCAAGATGTTTGGAACAGCCTTCCCGCCGAGTTCCTTCAAACACTATGTGCAAGAGTACCTAGAAGAAATGATGCTGTTTTAAAGGTAAAGTGTGGTCACACCAAATATTGATTTGTTTTAGACTTCTCTTCTGTTCATTCACTTTGATAAAAATGAACTATTAACACTTCAATTTGTGAAAGCATTCTTACTTTGTATCATTTTTTACCACACCTGCATAAAACTTTTGTAACAGTACTTTATGTATATATATATATATATATATATATATAGGCTTACCATACCACCCCTTTAAAACGGTACGTGTTCATGAGTTATACAGATTCTGTGTCTAATTAAAATTAGGTGTAGTTTAGGCTTGAAGTCAGCCTACCACAGGACCTGTGTAATTAATTAGTGTCGTGGTTTAAAGGGATATTACGGTAAGACTATTATATATATATATATATATATATATATATATATATAATAGTTATATACAGACATACACACACACACACACACACACACACACACACACACACATATATATATAAATATGTGTGTGTTATATACAGACATATACATACACAGTGGTTGGACACATAGACAACTACTGTAGTATTAGCTTTCTTAGTTTAATCATTCTGCATATGGTGGAGCTTTGGAATTCTTCAAACCTAACCATTTTACTTGTTGGGGGATAGAATGTTTTTTTTCCAAACTGGAGTTCCTGTAGTGTGATATGGCCTTACAATATCTTTCTTTGCTAACCTGAATGCATATATTGCTCTTTAAAGACTGGAACATATTCTTCAGCATGTCACTGCACTTTGAAAGAGTAGTGACAGTTAAAGCAGCAAGAGGTATTATTTATTGTTGACTGACCTTTCCATAATTGTGGCTGCATTTTAAGGAAACCACAGGGAAAAGGGGTGGAGGAGATGCATTCTTGCATCTTTCTCTGAATGAGTTTCTGAAACAGCATTATTGATCAAAGCAAAGGGTGAATCTGTATGTAAAGAAGAAACAGCTGGTAGTCACCTCCTTGTCACTCAAAACAGCACACTTACGTGCAGAACCAACACATATTAAAATAAAGTCAGATCAAATTCCAAGTTCACCTTGCAAAATTAATGACAACTATGCAATAAGGAAGCAGCATGAATTTTAGACTTGTAATACAACATGATTACCAGAGTTTTTTTTTAGCCAGTCTTGAGCAGCAGGCAAGGCCGGCTGGTGTTTGACACACAAACAGGGATGTAACCAGGTGTACCACTCTTGTGTGTCACATCAAAGTCACAGCCCTGCTGGCTTGGTGTACACCTGAGCCAATTAGTTTAGAAGATCAGAAAAGGCTTGAAAAGGAATACCAACCCTCATTATTGTGTTTGAGAGAAGTCACTTGATCCCAGGTAAAACGATACAGGGAGAACAATGAAGCATAAAGTATGGCAAGATGGAGGGCATCTCTGAGGATAGGAAAGCAGGGCGAGAGGTTGTGATAAGAGAACTAGCAACAAACAAAAAACAATGTGAAAAACGAAAGTGCTATATTATTGGCCCTTTCTCAATGAGTTTGTCAGTCTTTTGTTGGCAACAAAAGAGCTAATTGAAATGAAACAATCTCCAGTCTGTTTGTTGGCACATCAAATATGCTGTAAGATATGCTGATTCTTGCTGCTCTTGAATTATTGATCATTATGCCTTCTAGACAGGAAAGAAGACTCTTAAAGATACAGAACACTTAATGTAAGTGGGGTTTATGTCTTTCTTCAGTATTTAAATAAAAGCTAATAGCACTTTTGATTATGCTAAATATAATTCAGTTGGGAATACGCCTTCCAAGTTTTACCTCTCATGTTTGCTAGTGTCATATTTGACAAGTAAAATATTCAATTAACTCTAATGGCAACATCCCAACATAAATATCTGTTACTGTACATCACTGTTATAAAAATAAAAATAAAAAAAGTGATTAAATGCCATTTCTATGTGAATTGCTTGTTTGTACTAATGTATTTCCAATATAAAAGTAATAATGATGACAAATAGACATATATGATGACAAATCTACATATAGATTAGGAACAGACAAGCGTTACTAATACAGACAGTAAATATTAGTAACATTGCATAGTACCATTTCTGACCACAGAGCACACCAAACTTTCGCCACAATATGTTCTTGTGCAAGGGGACAAAATACTGCTTGCACTGTACAGTAACTCGCACTTTCATATCATTAAAATTCTGAAATTAACTTCCAATGTTTCAGCACTCTATTCCCAACTAATTGGTTGCCCTAGCTAATTATTTCATATTTGTTTCTTTATTAGTTGGGAAATACAAACTGCAAGATATTGTAAATTACATTTTAGATATTTATTATCAGTGTACTGTAAGTGATTTTCCTACAGTGTTTATAACTCATATATGAATTTCATTACATGTGTTTCTAATTTAAAAATCATTAAGTTTTCATAGAGCTTTGTGAAATATATAACAGGGAGAATCCAAGACCCTGAGATAGCAATTATTAACTTACTGTATACACCCTTGGTAGAAAGAATATTGGCCCTCATTCCGAGTTGTTCGCTCGCTAGCTGCTTTTAGCAGCTTTGCACACGCTAAGCCGCCGCCTACTGGGAGTGAATCTTAGCTTATCAAAATTACGAACGAAAGATTCTCAAAATTGCGAATAGAAATTTCTTTGCAGTTTCTGAGTAGCTCGGGACTTACTCTGCCACTGCGATCAGTTCAGTCAGTTTCGTTCCTGGTTTGCCGTCACAAACACACCCAGCGTTTGCCCTGACACTCCCCGTTTCTTCAGCCACTCCCGCGTTTTTCCCAGAAACGGCAGCGTTTTTTCACACACTCCCATAAAACGGCCAGTTTCCGCCCAGAAACACCCACTTCCTGTCAATCACACTCCGATCACCAGAACGAAGAAAAATCCTCGTAATGCCGTGAGTAAAATACCAAACTACTTAGCAAATTTACTTGGCGCAGTCGCAGTGCGAACATTGCGCATGCGCAATTAGCGGAAAATCGCTGGGATGCGAAGAAAAATAACGAGCGAACAACTCGGAATGAGGGCCATAGTCATTCTTATCTAACATAACCATAAAGACAGACGTAAAGTAGCACAGGACTGAAGATATACATTTACAGGTATTTAGGGACCCATTTATTAACATTACCCTTTTCACATTATTTTAGTATCACCTGAATGTATGAATGTATTAAAGGGCATTTGGAGCAGTTTTCATGAAAAACTGCTCCTAGCCCTTAAATAGTAATTTTTTTAGTAAGGCACATCGCATTCCCCATACTTATAATGGGAAATGTGATGTGGCCAAGTTTAATTAAAAAAAAAACAAAAGTAAAAAAATACAGCAGTATGCCCTGTGATAATCTGAGATCACAGGGCAGCACTGCGATGTTCACCCTTTTGCCTAGCTTTCTCTGCCCCTTGGCAGAGAAAGCTGAGCGAGGACCTGGCAGTGTGATCAGCTATGTGTGTCTGATGGACACACAAGCTGATCACTGGTTAAAAAAAAAGAAAAAAAAAGTTTTGTTTTTTACAAAAAAAAAACCATACTCACCTGTCCAGGGAGCTGGTGTCTGCTGCTCCCACATATGCTGCGCTGTGACCCCAGTGCAGTAAAGTGACGCTACAAAGTGCAGCTCACTTTACAGCATCGGGGGTCACATCGCAGAAGAAGAACCCGGCGCCCGGCAGCCTCCTGGAGCAGCAGACACTGGTTCCTGGACAGGTGAGTATAAAATCCGGGGTGAAGGGGGGAAGTTCCGATGGGAGGGGAACCTGACAGCGGAGGTAGCGATGGGCGGTGGCGCATGCGCAGCAGTACATTGGGGTATTTTTTACCTCGATGATTTTGTGGAGAGGCCTCGCAGGGACAGAGCTTGGACACAAGGCCTGTCCCTGCATGCGATAATTGATACATCCATGCGATGTACTCAATTATCACAGTGCGAGTTGGGTCGAGTTTAACACCTGTCATATGCATCATCAGATGTGGATAGTGATAAATAAACCCCTTAGAAAGAACCTTATTCCACATATCTTGCCTTTCGTGTTTCCATTATATATTCTCTAATTTCTCCCTTTCGGAAACTTTTGGTATAATTAACTAATTTGCAAACATCCTACAAGAATACTATGAAGATTATGTAATGCTCCAATACTCAGAATACATATTAATAAGGATATATATTACATTTTTTTTGTAGCCATGATTCCCCTGCTACCTGCATGCTAAACATACACTCTTTTTATTAGGGCATGCTAAAACTGTGGCAGGGCATGCTGGGTTGTGTAGTTCCACAACAACTGGAGGGTTGTACTAAAAGCTCTACCAAGGTTTTTAATGTATATTCAGAGCTGATACTTTTGAAGAAGAGATTTTAGGAAGGAAACAGTCTTCATGTGCTTTTTCAGAGTCGAATATTTACTTGGAGTTTGATCAGGTACTGTATATAATATTAACAGTGTTGAGTAAAAAAGATGAATTAATTATATAGTTAATTAGTTAGAAGGAGAACAGAATGACAGGCATGGGAATGGAGAGAGTTAAACCTCCTGTGATGGGTGTGGACCAGAATGGCATGACAGGTTACAGCCAATTATAGTTAGGGGAGGGATCAGTATATATAGGATATGCATAGGGCATTATGGGTCTCTTTTAGTTTGCCTTGCGGTGAGTGTGTGCTGTCCTGAATAGGACAGTTTTATTTCTCTTGCTTGGTGCTTTTGGTTTAGATTAGTTTAGAGGTTCAATCCCCACTAAGGGCTGCACTTATATTTGTTTAAAATAATAACTTAGTTTAGCTTTTGGGGGATTTATTGCTGCTCACCTCCCCCTCCTTGTCCCTTTTCTGTCATGGCTGCTGCAGCCCGACCCCTGCGTACCCCCGGGCCCCTGCTCGCTACCGCTCAGACGGTATTGGAGAGGGGGCTATTGTGGGGCCTTTTGTCTCACCTGCCCGTTCGGCCTCATCGCCTGCTGGCGAGCGTGGCGGAGGTGGGTCGTGATCTGTCTCCCCTGCCGCAGTTGGCAGTGCCGTTGTTGCAGTCCGGTTGTGGGCAGCAGGGGGGGCACCAGTGTGAGGCGAGCGAGGGATTTGTGGCCAGGGCTCTGCCTGTGGCTTCCTCCGTCGCTGACCTGTTTTTGCGGGTCCGCGGGTACGCGCGCCGGGGACGGCCTACACGCCTTCCATTAGTGGATGTCGTGCCATCTCCACCACCCATAGCTTGGCCGCAGTTGTCTGCAGGCCGTGGGCGGTGAAGTGGGCGGCGGGCGCTGGAGATGCAGGGTGAGGCCATAGCCGGATCTCGGCCGGCAGCTCTCTTCCCTGCATGCCTGGATTCTACTCAGTGCGGGGGTGACCACGCGCGGCAAGGGTCAAGTGCATCCGTCCCTGCTGCGGCTGGCCCTGCTCACGGCATTTGCTGATCACTCTCCCCTTCTGCCTCCCTCAGTGCCGGAGTCCGGCCGGAGGGGGCGAGGGCCGGTCACAGCTAGCAATATTACTTATGCAAATAGGCAGGCTCTTGCTGATGGTTTCTTGGCTGAGGGGGCTGCCTTCCCTGTAGCTCAGGGGAGCTCCAGGCTTCGGGAACCTGTGGCCTCCCAGCTGGGGACAGGTTTCAGAGTGCAGGGTAGGGCTGGCAGCGGTGGCTGGGCATTGGAGGACAGGAGGAGTGAGTGGGCGGGGTGCAGAGGACAGGACAAGTGATCAGAGGGGGGACCAACAGGTAAGCCAGAGTCTCGCCTGGCAGGGGCCGGGAGGATAGGGGCAAACAGGAGGTTTCTGGGGACCTGGCATCTGCGCTGTCATCAGTGGCGTCGGTGGCAGCTGCCTCCCCGGGTTCGGTAAGTCATGCGGGCACGCGGGGGGGGGGGGCAGGGGGCTTCTTCCGCGCCGGATAGCGCGTGCTTGCCAGGATTTGGAAGAGGCCACAGCGCAGTTGGACAACACGCCAATGGGGGTGAAGCGCTCGCGTATTGAGCAGGCAGGAGTGTCTCGGATCGGGTTTCAGGGTCCCGTTCTTTGTTTTCTTTTTCAGGAGGACTTGGCGAGGTGGAGGATGATGGGGACAAGGATTTTGAACCAAACTTGTGGTATTGAGGGTGCTTGCGCAGCTGTTGCTGACTTGCTTGCACCGGAATGTATGGTTTCGCGCGCAGCACGTTCCGGGAATCGAGAACAGAATTGCCGATGCGTTGTCCCGTGGGCAATGGGACAGATTTCGGCTGTTGGCACCTGAGGCCGATGCGCGGGGGTTTCAATGTCTGGCAGGTGATCGGTCCGGACTAGAGAGCTTAGCGATGCGATCTGTAGCTCCAAACACGCTCAAGGCCTACAGCCAAGCTTGGGGTGAGTGGGAAGAGCTTTTCCAGGGGCAGGGCCAAGAAGGTAAGAGCAGGCATCGGTTGAGGTTTTCTTTTATTTGGCAGCTTTTTGTCACGGGTATGTCTAGAGCCGTGGTGTCCCGATACCTAGCAGGGATCTCATTTTTAATAAACTGAAGGGTTTTCCTGACATGACAAAGAGCGGCCTTCTTGCAAAGGTGATGAAAGGGTGGGTGCGTGTGGAACCAGCGCCGCCAGATAGGCAGCACCCGATCGATGCGGCCCTGCTGCCAGCTGTCATCAGTGCAGTAGCCGGGGTGGCGCTGGAAGTCTTCCAGTTACAGGCGGTATATTCGCCCGTTTTTTTGAGTTGCTGTTTTAGCTAACGTTAAGAGGTTTACTGTTGGATTTGTTGAGTCTGTCTTTGTACAGTTTGTGTTTGTTTGTCTCTCCTGTTCATCCTACTCAGGGATTAGCTACTCACCGCTGTTGGCAGTGGGGGGTCTGGAGTTCTTTTGCACTTTTTGCCTGACCTGACGGACTGATTTTAAATTTTACCATAATTCGGCTGATTGGTTCCAATTAAAAGTCCCTCAGCAGGTTTTTAAGCTTTCACCTCAAGCTGAGTTCTTCTATGTTTTCCCCATTTACACCCCTCCCCCCACCCCTCCTCTTTTACTTTTGCTCTGTTTTATTTTGATCTTTCCCTTTGTGCCTTTATGTTATGCTTCGATTGGCTTGAAGCTTGTTTAGCACGGCTAGGCCGTGACTCAATCCGAAATGAAAACCTTTTTTCTTTTGGCAGATCCTTCAGGTTAAGTCATGTACTGAGCTCATGTTAGGACATTTAATAACCTACTTTTTATTCCTTTCCTTCACTTTAGGTTGGGTGGATGACGAGTTGTTAGTATGGGTAGTTGGTCACTCTTTTGTTTACTGGGCAGCCAAGTTTTTGGCCTCGGAAGGGGCGCGTTTTTCCCCCCAGGCTCATAGTGTTCGTTGGCTTAGTTGGTGTGGAATGATGTGGCATAATTTGAAGGGTAGGTTGGTCAGTCAAGCCAGGGAGCATGGAGTCCCTAGGGTTCTAGTTGTCCATTTGGGTAGTAATGATCTGGGTAAGAGAACGTCTTTGGATTTGAAATGGTCTATGGTGGAAGATTTGTCCAGTATTGCCACAGCTTGGCCTAGCTGTGTTTTGGTGTTCTCAATGATTGTGCCGAGGTTGCGTTGGCGAGGAGTGGCGGATGGTCGCCCTATTGATGAGGCCAGGCAAAAGGTGAATGCAGCAGTAGCAAAGTGGGTGTTGGCTCACAGAGGGACAGTGGTTCGCCATGCTAGGATTCGGTTCCGTGACACTCACCTTTTTCGACCTGATGGTTATATATTTGTCCAAGGGAGGGATGATGTTTTTCCTGGAGGATCTGCAGGATTTAGGTTGAGGGTATGGTAACGGTGCGAAGCCTCTGTAGAAGAGTCTTTCGCTGTTGGCGAAAAAAGAACGGCAGGTTCTGATTTGGTTTGTTAGTCACAGTTTTTACAGTGTTGGTGTGGTTTAGGTGCACTCACCTCCATTGACTTTCAAGGCCGCTAGATCACCCAACAGGGGGCAGCGTCATCACCCATCAGGGTGGGTAGTCAGCGTGGAGGTCTGAGTTGGATACCTATGTATGGTTTTTGTGGTAGATTAGGATTGTTTTAGTTTTAATGTCTCTGAGGTTATCTTCAGTGGGTTTTTAGCCTTTCTTTTTTCTGCCATATTTGGTTAATATTATATGCTAATTTAATATTTTCTTTTACAGGTTTTTTTCTAGCGGTTAGGGTTACAACAAATAGCTAACAATTTTCTACCAAATTCAAGTCTCTGTGTCTTTATTCTTAGTTTAAGGTTATAGGATTTTTTTACTGTTAGAATGGAGGCACACATCAGCCATTAGGAGGTTTATTGGAACAATATGATTATGAGTTAAAAAATTGCTTTCAAATTAGCTGCAAACAAGATGACCGCCTTATCACACTTGTCATAGATGGCCTGATTCAAGGTGGATACTGCTGAGTCTGCTCTAGCGCTCATTGCCAGATTTGTGGGTGTGATAATACACAAATGTTCATTTAAGCTTTCTCTTGTATAGTGCATGTGTTTCATTGTGCAAGTCCTGAGATCCCAACTTTCTGCACCATGGCATGTAGTAGCACTGCCAGTGGTTCTAAACAATCTACCATGTGCACACCATCACATTCACCACCATCACTTGCAGCAGCATATGGCAGGTGCAATGTCTACTTGTGAACATGGCATTTTTGAAAGTGGCTATTCATTTGAGAACTCAGTCCATTTGAAATAACATCCTGTAACACTCCTATTACAAGACCACTTTTTTTTTTTGTGCTACATCTCAGACACCACCCAGGAATGCCCATCAATTCAGCTCACCATTTTCGATACCAGCAGCTCGGTAGCCAACATTGTATTTGAGCATATACTAAGTGTAACACATTCACCATAGGAGCTGTGTCAAATATTTGCACATGCACTGTAGCAAATAATAGCTCAACTGCACAAAAATCAGCATTTCATGCAGTTAGCATATACCTCTAAAACAGGATCATAGCTTCTGTTCAAGTCATTGCAATGGGGTTGGTATTGGGATTCCAGCACTTGGTATGCCGACAGTCCAAATACTGACAGCGGCATACTTCCTCGCAGGATCCCGACACCTGGATGGTTCCTAACCCTAACCCCCTTGCAGCCTAACCCTAACTCCCCTCCCTCCGTGGCCTGACCCTAAGGAGTCCCGATATACTTATGTTTGTAATGCCGGCAGTCATGATTCCGCCACTTGCATTTTGATCCATGTAGGGATCCCGGTGTCAGCATTCCGACCAGTGTTGGAATTCCAGTGTCAATATTCCAACTGCCAGCATCCAGAGCACTGGTATGCTGACCGGATTTCATTTCAATGTACTGTATACAGTATGCTGTCCTGGTTAAAAGTAGAGCAATAAGTTGTTGCTTACATGTTGCAAAATGATGACCCAATGTTTGGAGGGTGTGTACTGATGTTTTATAAAATATCAGTCATGTGTAATTAGCTGTTTCAAATCTTTAATTTTTTCATAGAATGTCTTTTGCTATTTGCAGCAAAATTAATTGACTTACTGCAAGTACAAGCATTCCAGGACATGGAAAGAGAAACACTTTCAATGAGGTTAAGAATAAAATATTCCTGGATAGCTTAAAATATCTTCTTAGAAACATCTACTATTACGACCATTACAGTGACAGTAGTTTAAAATTACATATTAACTAGTGATGTGCACCGGAAATTTTTCGGGTTTTGTGTTTTGGTTTTGGATTCGGTTCCGCGGACGTGTTTTGGATTCGGACGCATTTTGGCAAAACCTCCCTGGAATTTTTTTGTCGGATTCGGGTGTGTTTTGGATTCGGGTGTTTTTTTACAAAAACACCTCAAAAACAGCTTAAATCATAGAATTTGGGGGTCATTTTGATCCCATAGTATTATTAACCTCAATAACCATAATTTACACTCATTTTCAGTCTATTCTGAACACCTCACACCTCACAATATTATTTTTAGTCCTAAAATTTGCACCGAGGTCGCTGGATGGCTAAGCTAAGCGACACAAGTGGCCCATCTAGGAGTGGCACTGCAGTGTCAGACAGGATGGCACTTAAAAAAAATAGTCCCCAAACAGCACATGATGCAAAGAAAAAAAGAGGCGCAATGAGGTAGCTGTGTGACTAAGCTAAGCGACCCAAGTGGCCGACATCAACACCTGGCCCATCTAGGAGTGGCACTGCAGTGTCAGACAGGATGGCACTTCAAAAAAATAGTCCCCAAACAGCACATGATGCAAAGAAAAAAAGAGGTGCAATGAGGTAGCTGTGTGACTAAGCTAAGCAACCCAAGTGGCCGACACAAACACCTGGCCCATCTAGGAGTGGCACTGCAGTGTCAGACAGGATGGCACTTCAAAAAAAATAGTCCCCAAACAGCACATGATGCAAAGAAAAAAAGAGGCGCAATGAGGTAGCTGTGTGACTAAGCTAATCGACCCAAGTGGCCGACACAAACACCTAGCCCACCTAAGAGTGGCACTGCAGTGTCAGACAGGATGGTAGATTTAAAAAATAGTCCCCAAACAGCACATGATGCAAAGAAAAAAAGAGGCGCACCAAGGTCGTTGTGTGACTAAGCTAAGCGACACAAGTGGCCGACACAAACACCTGGCCCATCTAGGAGTGGCACTGCAGTGTCAGACAGGATGGCACTTCAAAAAAATAGTCCCCAAACAGCACATAATGCAAAGAAAAAAAGAGGCGCACCAAGGTCGCTGTGTGACTAAGCTAAGCGACACAAGTGGCCGACACAAACACCTGTCCCATCTAGGAGTGGAACTGCAGTGTCAGACAGGATGGCACTTCAAAAAACATAGTCCCCAAACAGCACATGATGCAAAGAAAAAAAGAGGCGCAATGAGGTAGCTGTGTGACTAAGCTAATCGACCCAAGTGGCCGACACAAACACCTGGCCCACCTAGGAGTGGCACTGCAGTGTCAGACAGGATGGCAGATTTAAAAAACATAGTCCCCAAACAGCACATGATGCAAAGAAAAAAAGAGGCGCACCAAGGTCGCTGTGTGACTAAGCTTAGCGACACAAGTGGCCGACACAAACACCTGGCCCATCTAGGAGTGGCACTGCAGTGTCAGGCAGGATGGCACTTCAAAAAAATAGTCCCCAAACAGCACATGATGCAAAGAAAAAAAGAGGCGCACCAAGGTCGCTGTGTGACTAAGCTAAGCGACACAAGTGGCCGACACAAACACCTGGCCCATCTAGGAGTGGCACTGCAGTGTCAGGCAGGATGGCACTTCAAAAAAATAGTCCCCAAACAGCACATGATGCAAAGAAAAAAAGAGGTGCACCAAGGTCGCTGTGTGACTAAGCTAAGCGACACAAGTGGCCGACACAAACACCTGGCCCATCTAGGAGTGGCACTGCAGTTTTCTAGTGAGAGGATGAGTGCTTCCATCCTCATGTGAGTCTGAACCACTAGCCATGAACATAGGCCAGGGCCTCAGCCGTTCCTTGCCACTCCGTGCCGTAAATGGCATATTGGCAAGTTTACGCTTCTCATCAGACGCTTTCAATTTTGATTTTAGGGTCATTTTACTGAACTTTTGTTTTTTGGATTTTACAAGCTCTCTACTATGACATTGGGCATCGGCCTTGGCAGACGACGTTGATGGCATTTCATCGTCTCGGCCATGACTAGTGGCAGCAGCTTCAGCACGAGGTGGAAGTGGATCTTGATCTTTCCCTATTTTAACCTCCACATTTTTGTTCTCCATTTTTTAATGTGTGGAATTATATGCCAGTATCAATAGCAATGGCCTACTACTATATATACTGCGCACAACTGAAATGCACCACAGGTATGGATGGATAGTATACTTGACGACACAGAGGTAGGTAGAGCAGTGGCCTTCCGTACCGTACTGCTATATATACTGGTGGTCACTGTCAGCAAACTGCAAAACTAAAATGCACCACAGGTATAGAATCTAGATGGATAGTATACTTGACGACACAGAGGTAGGTAGAGCAGTGGCCTTCCGTACCGTACTGCTATATATACTGGTGGTCACTGTCAGCAAACTGCAAAACTAAAATTCACCACAGGTATGGATGGATAGTAAAACTGCTGGTCCCCAGTCCCCACAATAAAGCAGTGTGAGCACAGATATATGCAGCACACTGAGCACAGATATGGAGTGTTTTTCAGGCAGACAACGTATACTGGTGGTCATTGTCAGCAAAATTTGCACTGTACTCCTCCTATATAATATACTGGTGGTCCCCAGTCCCCACAATAAAGCAGTGTGAGCACAGATATATGCAGCACACTGAGCACAGATATGGAGTGTTTTTCAGGCAGACAACGTATACTGGTGGTCACTGTCAGCAAACTCTGCACTGTACTCCTCCTATATAATATACTGGTGGTCCCCAGTCCCCACAATAAAGCAGTGTGAGCACAGATATATGCAGCACACTGAGCACAGATATGGAGTGTTTTTCAGGCAGACAACGTATACTGGTGGTCACTGTCAGCAAAACTCTGCACTGTACTCCTCCTATATACAGCTGCTCCCCAGTCCCCACAATTAAGTAATAAGCACAAATATCAATTTTGCATCAACATTAATAAACGGAGAGGATGCCAGCCACGTCCTCTCCCTAACATTTCCAATGCACGAGTGAAAATGGCGGCGACGCGCGGCTGCTTATATAGAATCCGAATCTCGCGAGAATCCGACAGCGGGATGATGACGTTCGGGCGCGCTCGGATTAACCGAGCCATACGGGAGAATCCGAGTATGCCTTGGATCCGTGTAAAATGGGTGAAGTTCGGGGGGGTTCGGTTTCCGAGGAACCGAACCCGCTCATCACTAATATTAACCCATGTAGACATAACGTCCTGATCAGTCCAGATTGGAGTAACATCCGCATCAGAAATGGATTAGTCAGATGAGGTCACAAATACAGTATACTTTTAGAATACATATTGCAAAAATGTACATGTTTGCTGAGTTGTAAGATTTTAAGAAAAAAAAAAGAAAAAACCTCATACAACAAATATAGTCTAGAAACCCTATAAATTTTTTGGGTGGAATCAGAAATCAAGGATTTCTAACATGTTGGATTTTCCATGATTCCTTGATCCCGGCATTGACAGAATGGCAAATTGGGGCAACCCACTGTAGATGTAGGGGCATCATTAATCAACTATATTATTAGTGATAGTTATAATGGTATTTGATTTCTGCACAAGCAAAGAACGTTTTGACACACATTGTTTTTTAAAGTCATGCGTCTTATAACTTAGGACCATGTCCTAAATTTATAACTCTTATATACTGTTTCAGAAAAATGCAGTTAGTTTGAATCTGTTTTATTTCTAGTGAGGTCTGCCTCTATTTTATAAAGTTTTACTTAAATTTGCACCTAAAAAATTAGCTTTTTTAAAAGATTCTGAAAATATATGTCAAATTCAATCTCCAACATTCATATAATGTGTTATCTTACACATTATCTTACAAATAGGATATATAACAACCCATTAAACAAAGAGCTCAGCCCTCCTTAATATCTAATTTCCATTATTTTGAACATATTTAAATATACTATGCTACAGACCATACGTGAAAGGGTATTTTGCACCTTACTCACATGTAATAAAGAAAACCAGAATATTTTACAGTTTGCACCCCTACTGCTCCACTGTATTGACCGGTTGTGCCATGTGCTTGCTTGTACATAGGTACAACAATGGAAAAACAGGTGTATAATTTCATGAATGTGCACTGCTGGCCCATAAACCACAAATTTGTATTGTTTTAAAATATATACAGTATGTATATATATATATATATATATATATATATATGCACTCAGTATTTTATAGATTGGAAAACAGTTTTGATTATATTTCTGTATGTTGATTATTGTTTGTATCTGTATTATTATTTATTAGGTGTATACAGATGGAGCCCTCCTCATCTATCCCTTTAATAGGATTAACTGAGCCAGTGCAGTTGGACTTAATCCCCTGTTGTAATGACTTAATTTCCTGCTGTATTGTTCTCTCTGTATTGTATTGCATCTGAGAACAATAGATGAAAGGATTATGCTAATAAGCCTTGGTGCACCTAGACGCAACAGAGAAGCCTAGATGAGCGTGGCTCCATCTGTATATATGTACATTTGGATACTTTTTGGGTTTTAATATGTTATACCGTATATTATTACATTTGTGTTTTTTGTATAGTGTATTTTGTACACTGACGTCATTTCTATCATATCAGTCTTTGGTGACCGGTGTCCTATGGTGGCTGGTGGAGTGTATCCTTTATATATCGGTGAGTACTAATTGGGGGTGATTCAGACCTGATCATAGATGTGCTAAATTTAGCACATTGACAATCACAATCTGAGGCATGTGGGGGGATGCCCAGCACAGGGCTAGTCTGCCCCGCATGTCAGACGCTACCTCTTCCCTCCAGCACAGGTGCAAAAGTATCATATGGCGGCGATGCTTTCAAACTCAACAAGTAGCTCCCTGCCTGCGCAGCCTAGCTGCGCTGGCAGGCAGCTACCCACCAAATTCTGGGTCACAGTAGCCTGTGGCCCACCCCAGCAATGGTTTGGACATGACTGCATTGTCTGGACCATGCCCCTCCCCCCCAACAGTGTTCTAACACTGTTGGCACACCCCCTCCCACCCCACAGCAGCCTCTACCTGTCAATCACAACTCATCACCTCTGCCTTTCGCATCTCACTGAGTCAGCAACGCACCCAGTTTTTTTTATATTCTTTCATTATAATTCTCATTTTAAATGTGCTACGTTGACCTTCGACGTAATTATTCTTTGAATATTTCCAATATGTCACTGTCTGTGAGAGACCAATCTGTCTTAAATGTTATTTAAAAGTTATGTTTTACTGTTACTAAATCCTATCTGGTATTTACCTGACACACAAGAGTCTTCTTTTCTCCCCTGTTGCATGTGTACGTACCACTGACTCTGGGTGCACCACCAAGTGTACTAATTAAAAAACTTATTTTGTTCTTATATACTGTCCAATTTTGGTTGATTTCTGATTGCTTATATTACCCAACTGGTGCTGAATCACCTCTGCTCCTTGCATATGAGGTCTGCCAGTACCTGTCTACTGTGTCCCCCTTTAATTTAACTTTTCTTGCTCTCCCCCAGTGTATGCTAGCTCTTGATGTTGGGGTCCTTGTATAGTCAGAGAGCAGAGAGCAGACAGTACTGTGTGATTACAAGGGGATAGAGATTGAGAATATTGGCACAGATGTCTGGCTGCTGAAGAGTGATATGCTGCAAAGGCTACCCAGTATCTGAGGGGTTCAGGTTGAGCAAGAGTGATCTATGGAAGGAATTGAGGGGGTGTTGTCTCAGCAGAGAACATGATGTTTGCAAACAAGAAAAAGTACTAACTGTTTGAGACAACATAGGACAAGTACAAGGTATATATAGAAAACCAGGAGTTAGGTGCCATCAAAGGGAGTATTCAGTATACGATTCAGTATAAGATAGTGTAAGTAAGAGAAGGAAAGGCACATGAGGGGAGAAGGCCCTGCTCTTGTAAGCTTCAATCTAAAAGGTGAAGGACTAACATACCGGGGTGACACAGAAGGGGTAGACCATTAACATGGACAAGAGGGTTAGGAGGGCAGCAGGCAGGGTGAAGAAGTCAATCTTGAAGTTTTGTAGAGAGGTGGAGAGTGGGATAGGGAGAAGCAGAGAATTCCAGAGCTAGGGAGCAGCATGTGCAAAATCCTGTAGGTAGGAATAGAAGGAGGTAATTAGTTGGCAGGAGAGGCAACGTGCATCAGGAAAGCGAAGAGGATAGGTGGGAGTGTAGAGAGAGATGAGGTCAGAGATGTAAGAGGGAGAAGATTGGGTGGACCTTATTAATGCACTTCTAGAATATCATTATTAAAGTCCTAGTATTATGTTCTAATCCAGTAGTACTGCCACCATGTAGTGAAACATGTCTTAATTACAGCATGGCATCTACACCATTAATTAGTATCAAAACCTTACTGATATAGCATTATAAACAGCTTAAATTATCTATTTCTCCTCAGGAGCTAGGGTTCTAGAGTGACAATACAATTCACTAGCAAGCCAAGATATGTACACTGCATTACATAAAAAAATACAATAAAAATGCTTCAAAAATATCACAAAAATATATATACGTAATGCAAAATCAAATGGAGAAATATCAGTAAGCAACTTTGTCTGAAGAAAACACTTTTGTGCCTGTGGTTAGCGTGGAAGTAGTGGATGGCCCAGGTTTGACCAACTGCATAAAATGGACACTGTTGGAAATGAGTAATGCACTTTTACAGTATTTCCAGCTGCCCCTTCCCTTTGTCATTCACCCCCATGGCCTCTTCTAGAGTGTTGGCAAAATCTCACAATTTATCTATTTTTATGTTTAGTTAAAGGCATAACTTAGTCATAGGTCCTCGTATCACTGATTCATTGATTATTAGAATTTTGGTGAAATGTTATGATTTCAGTAAGTCCATATATAACTCATTTGACTGATAAAGGATATTTGTATTTTAGGTGGCTTCTTGACATTCTAATCGTTTACTGGGGGTCATTCCGAGTTGATCGCACGTAGCAACATTTTGCTGCCCGTACTTTAGAAATCGAACTCGGGACTGTGAGTATAGGAAGTGGAACATTTCACCACTTCGCCACAGACAGATGAATAAATCCATTGGTTTTGATTATGCTGTAATGGCTTTGGGATTAGGACGCTAACATACTGTACAAAATTCCTAATCTCAAGAGGCAATAGTGAACTTCTAACACGTCCATTTGCGACAGTGTACACTACTGGTTTTATGTTGTTTTGTCTGCGGGACTTGGACGCTCACATATTCATAAAGTACTGTAGATGGATCATATACTGTATGCTGTACTATTTGTGTCTGTACAGTATATACTGTATTAAATAATGCAGCATTATGAGTATTTACTGTTTTAAATAATGCAGCGTAATGAGTATTTACTGTATGCAGCGTAATGAGACGCTTAGTAATGTAGTCCTTATTATATATTTCAGTATTGTATTTTACGGGAGACCACACGCATGCGCAGTGGTGATTGTAAAAGGCGACATCTGGTGGATGATCGCAGGTATTACACGTAAAGGTAACGCCAAATGCTCTGCCTGCCTCCGTGCGATTAGGTACGCCCTGGTATGCTGCGTATGCTCGATCGGAACAAACGCCTCAGCCAGTCAAGATAAAGGTGGCTACATCTGTATTGTGTGTAAATCTGGCTCTAGTGCTAGCCAGTGCCTCCTGAGCCATTTAGCACACCGCATGTCCCTGCTCTGATTACCTCTTTGTATTAAACCTCCAGGACTTTGCCTGTGATGCCTTTGCCTGTGAAACACACTTCATCTAATTAATTAGTCACTTGTCTCCAATGCTTCAATTGCACACACAAATTTAACTATTTTTTCACACCTTTCAGCTATTTTATAGCCACCTTCCTTTGTAACCCTCTTTGCCGCTTACGTAATGCTATCCAAGTTTTGTCTACCTTTCTAGGAGGTATAAGCATGTCCCCAGGCCTTGTGATAGGGGGTCAAAGGGAACACTTATGATGGGCCCTATGATTATGAGGGGCCTCGGACCCTTGGGAAACTCAGGGGTCCAGTCCAGTGTTGGACTGGGACATGAGGGGCCCACCGGGGGATGCAGTTGTAAGGTCCCATGTTTAGGGGTGCAGATAATCTCAAGAGGGGGTGTGTCCAGCTACCATATTGGTTTGCCTAACAGGTAGAGAGTGCATCGGCTGGGCCGCTTGATAAATACAGGTGAAACTCAGAAAATTAGAATATCATGCAAAAGTTCATTTATTTCAGTAATTCAACTTAAAAGGTGAAACTAATATATTATATAGACTCATTACATGCAAAGTGAGATATTTCAAGCCTTTATTTGTTATAATTTTGATGATTGTGGTTTACAGATTTTGAAAACCCCAAATCCAAAATCTCAGAAAATTAGAATATTACATAAAATCAATAATAAAGGGATTTTACATTTTAAATGTCGGCCCTCTGAAAAGTATAATCATGCATATGTACTCCGTACTTGGTACGGTATCATGTCTCTCATCTTTTTCTTGGCAATGCCCCATAGATTGTCTTTTTTCTTTAGCCCAGGAAAGACGCTTCTGACGTTGTTTGTTGTTCAGGAGTGGCTTGACAAAAGGAATACGACATTTGAAGCCCATGTCCAGGATCCGTCTGTGTGTGGTGGCTCTTGGTGCAATAACTCCAGCCTCAGTTCACTCCTTGTGAAGCTCCCCCACACTTTTGAATGCCCTTTTCCTGACAAGAAAAAATTACTGGTCTGTTGCTCAGTGGTCCAGAGTCCTCTTTTCTAATGAGAGCAAATTTTGCATCTCATTTGGAAACCAAAGTCCAAGAGTATGGAGGAAGAATGGAGGGTCTCACAATCCAAGATGCTTGAAGTCCAGTGTGAAGTTTCCACAATCTGTGTTGATTTGGGGAGCCATGTCATCTGCTGGTGTTGCTCCACTGTGCTTTATTAAGTCCAGAGTCGACGCAGCCGTCTACCAAGACATTTTTAGAGCACTCACGCTTCCTTCAGCAGACAAGCTTTATGGAGATGCTGACTTCATTTTTCTGCAGAACTTGGCACCTGCCCATACTGCCAAAAGTACCAAAACCTGGTTCAAAGACCATGGAATTACTGTGATAGATTGGCCAGCAAACTCGCCTGACCTGAACCCCATAGAGAATCTATGGGGCGTTGCCAAAAGAAAGGTTAGAGACATGAGACCGAACAATGCAGAAGAACTGAAGGCCACTATTGAAGCATCCTTGTCTTCCATAACACCTCAGCAGTGCCACAGGCTGATAGAACCCATGCCACGCCGCATTGAGGCAGTAGTTCATGCAAAAGAGGCCCAAACCAAGTACTGAGTACATATGCATGATAATACTTTTTAGTGGGCCAACATTTCTGTATTAAAATCCTTTTTTTATTGATTTTATGTAATATTCAAATTTTCTGACATTTTGGATTTGGGGTTATTTTAAGATGTAAGCAACAATCATCAAAATTATAACAAATAAAGGCTTAAAATATCTCACTTTGCATGTAATGAGTCTGTATAATATATTAGTTTTACCTTTTAAGTTGAATTACTGAAATAAATTAACTTTTGCACGATATTCTGATTTTCTGAGTTTCGCCTGTATATACATTAAATACTGCTAGTGCATGCATGATACTGTACCAGAAAGGCACTGTAGAAAACACACCATAGTCCTATGCAGTATAAAGTAACATATTTATAATGTATAATTCAAGTGATCAGTCTGAAACCTGATCCCAATATGAGGAGGAGGGGCCACATGCAGTTGGGTCCACCGGGGGTTGCCCCTGTACCCCTGTGGGACAGTCCAACACTGATCCAGTCGGTGCCCTGTATGTTGCTAATGCAGGCTGAGGAAGCCAGCATAATCAAAGATCTAAGATTGATTAGGCTGGCTGCATCAGTCAGGATCTATCGAGTGCTGTGCTGCTACGTGCCCAGACCCAGCATCAATGACTTCCTGCTGCAACAGACTCCAGTAGTTAGTGTGTGTTCTACAGTATATATGTATCTATGTATGTGTTCTCTATGTGTGTATATGTGTTGTGTGTGTGTGTGTGTGTGTGTGTGTCTGTGTGTATGTGTCCTATGTATGTGCTCTATGTATGTATATGTGTTCTATGTAACGTATTTGTGTGTGTGTGTGTGTGTGTGTGTGTGTGTGTGTGTGTTTGTATATACAGGTTGAGTATCCCTTATCCAAAATGCTTGGGACCAGAGGTATTTTGGATATCGGATTTTTCCGTATTTTGGAATAATTGCATACCATAATGAGATATCATGGTGATGGGACCCAAGTCTAAGCACAGAATACATTTATGTTTCATATACACCTTATACACACAACCTGAAGGTCATTTTAGCCAATATTTTTTATAACTTTGTGCATTAAATAAAGTGTGTGTACATTCACACAATTCATTTATGTTTCATATACACCTTATACACACAGCCTGAAGGTCATTTAATACAATATTTTTAATAATTTTGTGTATTAAACAAAGTTTCTATACATTGAGCCATCAAAAAATAAAGGTTTCACTATCTCACTCTCACTCAAAAAAGTCCGTATTTTGGAATATTCCGTATTTCGAAATATTTGGATAT
The DNA here is from genome assembly GCF_028390025.1 of Pseudophryne corroboree. NCBI lineage: Eukaryota > Metazoa > Chordata > Amphibia > Anura > Myobatrachidae > Pseudophryne > Pseudophryne corroboree. Next base: position 433,392,183 of record NC_086448.1, read on the forward strand.
GGGATACTCAACCTGTATTAGAGATGAGCGGGTTCAGTTCCCTGAGAATCAAACACCCCCTGAACTTCACTACCTGAGCTTGGATCCGGACTAGGAAACCAGAACGAGGCAAAACGTCATCATCCCGCTGTCGGATTCTCGCGGGTTTGGGTTCCAAATAAGGTGCCGCGTACCGCCGCCATTTTCACTCCGGAATTGGAGAGTGTAGAGAGAGGACGTGTCTCTCTCCTCAGTGTCCTGTATCAGTTCAGTGGTAGTGCCTTGTGCTGCATCAGTCCAGTCACAGTGGTGGTGTCCTCTGCTGCCTTATGTCCAGTGCTGCTGTATAAGTCCAGTCCATTGCAGTGGTGCTGTTTTATCCTGCATCAGTCCAGTGGAGGTGTCCCTGTGCTGCTGTATATGTCCAGTGGAACTGCCGTATATGTCCAGTGATACTGCCATATATGTCCAGTGATACTTCCGTATATGTCCAGCGGTACTGCCGTATAAATCCAGTGATACTGACGTATATTTCAAGTGGTACTGCCATATAATTCCAGTGGTACTGGCGTATAAATCCAGTACAGTGATACTGCCGTGTATGTCCAGTGATACTGCCGTATATGTCCAGTGGTACTGCCATATAATTCCAGTGGTACTGCTGTATAAATCCAGTGATACTGCAGTATAATTCCAGTAGTACTGGCGTATAATTCCAGCGGTACTGACGTATAAATCCAGTCCAGTGGTAATGCCGTATATGTCCAGTGGTACTGCCATATAATTCCAGTGATACTGCCGTATATGTCCACTGGTCATGCCTTATAAATCCAGTGGTACTGGTGTATAAATCCAGTCCAGTGATACTGCCGTATATGTCCAGTGGTACTGCCGTATAATTGCAGTGATACTGCTGTATAATTCCAGTGGTACTGGCGTATAAAGTCAGTACAGTGATACTGTCAATATGTCCAGTGGTACTGCCATATAATTCCAGTGATACTGTCGTATATGTCCAGTGGTACTGCCATATATGTCCAGTGGTACTGCCGTATAAATCCAGTGCAGTGATACTGCCGTATTTGTCCAGTGATACTGACGTATATGTCCAGCGGTACTGCCATATAAATCCAGCAATACTGCCGTATATGTCCAGTGATACTGCCGTATATGTCCAGTGATACTGCCGTATATGTCCACTGGTACTGCCATATAAATTCAGTGGTACTGGTGTCTATGTCCAGTGGTACTGGCGTATATGTCCAGTGGTACTGCCGTATAAATCCAGTGGTACTTGTGTATAAGTCCATTGATACTGACGTATATGTCCAGTGGTACTGCCGTATAAATCCAGTGATACTGCCGTATATGTCCAGTGGTACTGGCATATAAATGCAGTGATACTGCCGTATAAATCCAGTCCAGTGGTACTGCCATATAAGTCCAGTGGTACTGATGTATAATTCCAGTGATACTGCCATACAATTCCAGTGATACTGCCGTTAAATTCCAGTGGTACTGGCGTATAAGGCCAGTGATACTGCTGTATAAATCCAGTACAGTGGTACTGCCGTAAAAGTCCAGTGGTACTGCTGTATAATTGCAGTGATACTGCTGTATAATTCCAGTGGTACTGGCGTATAAAGTCAGTACAGTGATACTGTCAATATGTCCAGTGGTACTGCCATATAATTCCAGTGATACTGTCGTATATGTCCAGTGGTACTGCCGTATATGTCCAGTGGTACTGCCGTATAAATCCAGTGCAGTGATACTGCCGTATTTGTCCAGTGATACTGACGTATATGTCCAGCGGTACTGCCATATAAATCCAGCAATACTGCCGTATATGTCCAGTGATACTGCCGTATATGTCCAGTGATACTGCCGTATATGTCCACTGGTACTGCCATATAAATTCAGTGGTACTGGTGTCTATGTCCAGTGGTACTGGCGTATATGTCCAGTGGTACTGCCGTATAAATCCAGTGGTACTGGTGTATAAGTCCATTGATACTGACGTATATGTCCAGTGGTACTGCCGTATAAATCCAGTGATACTGCTGTATATGTCCAGTGGTACTGGCATATAAATGCAGTGATACTGCCGTATAAATCCAGTCCAGTGGTACTGCCATATAAGTCCAGTGGTACTGATGTATAATTCCAGTGATACTGCCATACAATTCCAGTGATACTGCCGTTAAATTCCAGTGGTACTGGCGTATAAGGCCAGTGATACTGCTGTATAAATCCAGTACAGTGGTACTGCCGTATAAGTCCAGTGGTAATGCCGTATAATTCCAGTGATACTGCCATATAATTCCAGTGGTACTGCCATATGAGTCCAGTCCAGTGGTGCTGCCATATAAGTTCAGTGGTGCTGTCCTGTGCTATATATTATTTACTCCAAAAAAAGGGGTTATTAATATTTCATCCAAATAATTTTCACAGGGTTTGCCCTGTGTGGTGTAGAGGTACGATTTCCTGTACCGCATATAGTTATATAAATCCAGAAAAATAATGGAGAACAAAATTTTGGAGGATAAAATAGGGAAATATCAAGAACAACTTCCTCCTAGTGCTGAACCTGCTGACACTAGTCATGACATAAATGATGAAATGCCATCAACGTTATCTGCCAAGGCAGATGCCCAATGTGATAGTAGAGGACATGTAAAATCCAAAAAGCTAAATTTCAGTAAAAAGACCCCAAAAAATAAATTGAAATGGTTTGAGGAGAAATGTAAACTTGCCAATATGCCATTTATGACATGGAGTGGCAAGGAACGGCTAAGGCACTTGTCTATGTTCAAGACTAGTGGTTAAGCTTCACACGACAATAGAAGCCCTCATCCTCCCGATAAAAAAATGATAAGAGGTAAGCTGTCAAAAGCACAGCAAAGAACTGTCCATGGGATGAATAAGCCTTTTGCAATGAAGATGTCACTGTTGAAGTACACCAGGATGAGGATATAGGTGTTGCTGGCACTTAGGAGGAAGTTGACGATGAGGATTCTGATGGTGATGTGGTTTGTTTAAGTCAGGCACCGGGGGAGACAACCATTGTCCGTGAGATGAAGAAGCCAATTGTGATGCCTGGGCAAAATACCAAAAAAGCCACCTCTTTGGTGTGTAATTATTTCTCCACAAATCCGGACAAGTGTCAAGCCATGTGTTGCCTCTGTCAACCTGTAATAAGTAGGGGTAAGGACGTTAACCATCTAGGAACATCCTCCCTTGTACGTCACCTGCTGCACATTCATTAGAAGTCAGTGTCAAGTTGTGAAACTTTGGGTAATAGTGTAAGCAGTACACTGACACCTAAATCCCTTCTTCCTCATGTACCCTAGCTCCTGCAAGCCAAACCACCAACTCCCTCAACGTCAACTTCCTCCTCAGTAAGGAATGTCAGTAGTCCTGCAGGCCATGTCACTGGCAAGACTGAGGAGTTCTCTCCTAACCGGGATTCCTCCGGAGGATCCTTGAGTGGTACACCAATTGCTGCTGTTGTTGCTGCTGGGAGTAGATCATCATCCCAGTGGGGAAGTCGGAAGACCACTTGTACTATTTCCAGTAAGCAATTTGCTGTCCAACAGTCCTTTGTGAGGAAGATGAAATATGACAGCAGTCATCCTGTTGCAAAGCAGATAACTGAGGCCTTGACAGCTATGTTGGTGTTAGACATGCATCCGGTATCCACCATTAGTTAGAGAATTGATGGAGGTAGTGTCCCCCTGGTACCAAATCCCATCTAGATTCTACTTCACTAGGCAGGCAATACCGAGAATGTACAGAGACATCAAAAAAGGTGTCCTCAGTGTCCTAAAAAATTTAGTTGTACCCACTGTCCACTTAACCACGGACATGTGGACAAGTGGAACAGGGCAGACTAAGGACTATATGACTGTGACAGCCCACTGGGTAGATGTATTGCCTCCCGCAGCAACAACAGCAGCAGCGGCACCAGTAGCAGCATCTTGCAAATGCCAACTCGTTCCTGGGTAGGCTACGCTTTGTATCACCGCTTTCCATAATAGGCACACAGCTGACAACCTCTTACAGAAACTGAGGAACATCATCGCAGATTGGCTTACCCCAATTGGACTCTCCTGGGGATTTGTGACATCGGACAACGCCACCAATATTGTGCGTTCATTACATGTGGGCAAATTCCAGCACGTCCCATGTTTTGGACATACAATGAATTTGGTGGTGCATAATTTTTTTAAAAATGACAGGGGTGTGCAGGAGATGCTGTCGGTGGCCCAAAGAATTGCAAGCCACTTTTGGCATTCAGCCACTGTGTGCCGAAGACTGGAGCACCAACAAACACTCCTGAACATGCCCCGCCATCAGCTGAAGCAAGTGGTGGTAACAAGGTGGAATTCAACCCTCTATATGCTTCAGAGGATGGAGGAGCAGCAAAAGGACATTCAAGCCTATACATCTACCTACGATATAGGCAAAGGAGGGGGAATGCACCTGACTCAAGCGCAGTGAAGAATGATTTCCATGTTGTGCAAGGTTCTCCAACCCTTTGAACTTGCCACACATGTAGTCAGGTAATTCCCCTCATCAGGCTTTTGCAGAAGCAGCTGGAGAGATTGAAGGAGGAGCTAAAATGGAGCAATTCCGCTAGGCATGTGGGACTTGTGGATGGAGCACTTTATTCGCTTATCCAGGTTTCACGGGTGGTCAATCTGTTAAAATCAGAGCACTACATTTTGGCCACCGTGCTCCATCCTAGGTTTAAAGCCTACGTTGTATCTCTCTTTCCAGCAGACACAAGTCTGCAGATGTTAAAGTCAAGCGGAATGTGACCCGCCAACAGCTGCTCCTTCATTTTCTACCACCACTGGAGTTGCCAGGAAAAGGATAAATTTTCCAAAACCACCCGCTGGCGGTGATGCAGGGCAGTTAGGAGCAAGTGCTGACATCTGGTCTGGACTAAAGGACCTGTCAACGATTACTCAGAGCCGGCCCTAACTAATATGATGCCCTAGGCAAGATTTTGGCTGGTGCCCCGTAGCACCACCGCTGGTTCCGCCTCTGACCTTGTACCCCCTATATTTTAAATAGAAACAGTTCGCACATTTGGCGCACAGCTCAAAAAGGGGTGTGTTTTTGCTGGCAAGGGGTATGGCCACACAATAACCCCAATTCCAATTAGTACTGCAACTTTATTCAGATATGGTCATGCGATAGTGTCCATAATTCATATTACATCCCACAGTAGTATCACTTTACCTTATAAACGTTACTCCTCACAGTAGAGCCCCTTATTCACATTACATCACACTGAATTGCTCCTTATTCACATTACACCACACCCTATTGCTCTTTATTCATATTAGATGACACAGTAGTACCCTTTCTATACGCAATGCCACATAGTAGAGCACCTTATAAACATAATGCAACACATTAGTAATGAATTTACACACATTCCACACAGTAATGCCCCTTACACTTATGAGACACCTTATTAATGTCCTTATAAACATAATGCACCTTACACATTATGACAACCTTTATTAATGCCCTTTTACACATAATGTCCCTTACACATATGCCGCACAGTGGGGGTCATTCCGAGTTGTTCGCTCTGTATTTTTTTCTCGCAACGGAGCGATTAGTCGCTAATGCGCATGCGCAATGCCTGCAGTGCGACTGCGCCAAGTAACTTTGCTATGCAGTTAGGTATTTTACTCACGGCATTACGAGGTTTTTTCTTCGTTCTGGTGATCGTAATGTGATTGACAGGAAGTGGGTGTTTCTGGGCGGAAACAGGCCGTTTTATGGGTGTGTGCGAAAAAACGCTACCGTTTCTGGGAAAAACGCAGGAGTGGCTGGAGAAACGGAGGAGTGTCTGGGCGAACGCTGGGTGTGTTTGTGACGTCAAACCAGGAACGACAAGTACTGAACTGATCGCAGATGCCGAGTAAGTGTGGAGCTACTCAGAAACTGCTAAGAAGTGTCTATTCGCTATTTTGCTAATCTTTCGTTCGCAATTTTGATAAGCTAAGATTCACTCCCAGTAGGCGGCGGCTTAGCGTGTGCAAAGCTGCTAAAAGCAGCTTGCGAGCGAACAACTCGGAATGAGGGCCATTATTAATGCCCTTAGACACATAATGACACACATAGTGTCCCCTACACATTTGCTGCACATTATTAGTGCCCCTATACACATAATGACACACATACAGTAGTACCCTGTTACACATATGCCACACATTATTAATGCCCTTATACACATAATGACACACATAGTGCCCCTTATACATATGTTGCACATTATTAATGCATTTTTACATGACACACATAATTCTCCTTACACATATTCCGAACACTACTGCACAACCAACCCACTCACATGCACTCAGCACTCACACTGCCACTAACACTGTGACCTCTGCCTCTGCTTGGATACAGATGTGTCCTCATAAATATTGCCTCAATGCTAATGTCGGGCACACCTTTTTTTTAATGACAAAGCATCTTATTTGCATTGCTTTATGGCTAGGGTACACAAGCAGCTTCTGCTGATTAAAATGATATGCAGCATGCCTATATACTGTGTGAGACTATGGCTGTATCTGCATATGAAATGCTACACACAGAATATAGGCATGCCGCATATCATTTTAATCAGCAGAAGCTGCTGATGCCCCTAGGCATATCAAATGCCCTAGGCAATTGCCTAGTTTGCCTATGCCTATGGCCGGCTCTGTGATTACTGACATGTCGTCTACTGTCACTGCATATGATTCTGTCACCATTGAAAGAATGGTGGAGGATTATATGAGTGACAGCATCACTGTAGGCATATCAAGCTGTCCATACGTATACTGGCAGGAAAAAGAGGCAATTTGGAGGCCCTTGCACAAACTGGCTTTATTTTACCTAAGTTGCACCCCTCCAGTGTGTACTACGAAAGATTGTTTAGTGCAGTTGGTAACCTTGTCAGCGATCGGCGTAGGAGGTTACTTCCAGAAAATGTGGAGAAGATGATGTTCATCAAAATGAATTATAATAAATTCCTCCATGGAGACATTTACCAGCAATTGCCTCCAGAAAGTACACAGGTACCTGTGATGGTGGATTCCAGTGGGGACAAATTAATACTCTGTGAGGAGGGGGATGTACACAGTGAAAGGGGTGAGGAATCAGACGATGAGGAGGAGGTGGACATCTTGCCTCTGTAGAGCCAGTTTGTGCAAGGAGAGATTGATTGCTTCTTTTTTGGTGGGGGCCCAAACCATCCAATCATTTCAGCCACAGTTGAGTGGCAGACCCTATTGCTGAAATGATGGGTTTGTTAAAGTGTGCATGTCCTGTTTGTACAACATAAGGGTGGGTGGGAGGGCCCAAGGACAATTCCATCTTGCACCTCTTTGTTATTTTATTTATCTTTGCATCATGTGCTGTTTGGGGACTATTTTTTTAAGTGCCATCCTGTCTGACACTGCAGTGCCATTCCTAGATGGGCCAGGTATTTGTGCCGCCCACTTGGGTCGCTTAGCTTAGTCATCCAGCGACCTCGGTGCAAATTTTAGGATTAAAAATAAGATTGTGAGGTGTGAGGTGTTCAGAATAGACCGGAAATGAGTGGAAATTATGGTTATTGAGGTTAATAATACTATAGGATCAAAATGACCCCCAAATTCTATGATTGAAGCTGTTTTTGAGGGTTTTTTGAAAAAAAAAACACCCGAATCCAAAATGCACCCAAATCCGACAAAAATTCGAAAGCGAGGTTTTGCCAAAACGCGTCCGAATCCAAAACACAACCGGGGAACCGAATCCAAAACCAAAACACAAAGCACAAAAAATGCCCGCTGCACATCTCTAATTTGGATGCCCTTGCACAAACTGGCCTTATTTTACCTAAATTGCCCCCCCTCCAGTGTGTACTCCGAATGAGTGTTTAGTGCAGCCAGTAACCTTGTCAGCGACCGGCGTAGGAGGTTACTTCCACAAAATGTGGAGAAGATGATGTTCATCAAAATGAATTATAAATTCCTCCAGGAAGACCTTTACCAGCAATTGCCTCCAGAAAGTACACAGGGACCTGTGATGGTGGATTCCAGTGGGGACGAATTAATACTCTGTGAGGAGGAGGATATACACACTAAAAGGAGTGAGGAATTGGAGGATGAGGTCAACATCTTGCCTCTGTAGAGTCAGTTTGTGCAAGGAGAGATTGATTGCTTCTTTTTTAGTGGGGGCCCAAACAAACCACTCATTTCAGCCACAGACGTGTGGCAGACCCTGTCGCTGAAATGATTGGTTTGTTAAAGTGTGCATGTCCTGGTTATACAACATATGGGTGGGTGGGAGAGCCCAAGGACAATTCCATCTTGCACCTCTTTTTCTTCTTTTCATCATGTGCTGCTTGGCGACTAGTTTTTTAAAGTGCCATCCTGTCTGACACTGCAGTACAACTCCAGGTGTTCTTCTGTATAAGTCCAGAGGTTCTGCCGTATAAGTCCAGTCCAGTGGTGCTGTCTTCTGCTGCATCAGTCCAGTGGTGGTATCTTGGGCTGCCATAAGTCCAGTGGTGGCATCCTGTGCTATATATTATTTACTCCAAAGAAAAGGGTTATATACATAACTTATACTATTATCCAAATAATTTTTACAGGGTTTACTCTGTGTGGTATAGGGGTAAGCTCGCCTGTGCTGCATATTATAATAATAGCTCCAAATAAAAGGGTTATTATTATCCAAATTCATTTTACAGGCTTTGCTGTGTGTGCGTGTGTGTGTGTGTGTGTGGTTTAGGGGTACGCTCCCCTGTGCCACCAATATTGTGCGTGTATTACATCTGGGCAAATTCCAGCATGTCCCATGTTGTTTGTGCTGCACACTTGTGTCGCTTAGCTTAGTCATACACCTACCTCATTGCACCTCTTTTTCTTCTTTGCATCATGTGCTGTTTGGGGCCTATTTTTTAAATCTGCCATCCTGTTTGCCACTGCAGTGCCACTCCTAGATGGGCCAGGTGTTTGTTCCGCACACTTCAAAAATCATCCAGATCCAAATCCAAAATGCGGAAGGGTGGTTTTAGTAAAACCAATCCAGATCCAAAATACGAGCATGGAACCAGAACCAAAACCAAAACACAAAACATGAAAAGTGCTCGCCGCACATCTCTAGTATATATATGAATTTCTATGAATTCCATCTGTATCTACATTAGCCAGTAACAGAGTGCAAATTCCTGATTTCTCCATGAATATTTGATTACACAGTGATCATTGGATGTCTCTTTTTTATGTATCTGCACTCAGCTTGGAATGCTTTAATGGACAGTTCAACAAATTAAAAAGTGTTGTTTATGTTAAAATGCATTTGAATTTATAATACTTATGGTGGTATTACTGTACACATTACTGGTATCAGTTTAGCGCCCCCAGATCCCCATTCAATATATCTTATTTGTTGAACCTGTAAAAACAGAGGGTAGTTCTAGAGGTGCAGCTTAGCTCCTATAGCGCAAGACTTGGCATTTTTGCTTGTATATGCATACCGCGACCAACGGTGTTTGAATGTAAATATATTAAGAGGAAAACAAATATAAAAAGGGGTATAATAGCAATCTATTAAAAGTTTACACAACAAGTTTATTCCAAAAATACATATAGGGGTTCAATAAAAAATGACACAAAAGCACATAAGCCATAAAAAAGTTTACAGTAAATATATATAAAAATCAAAAGGATGTTTTTTATTAAATATAAAAGCACAATAATAAATACATAAGATTCTCTTATCTTAAATGTGGAGAGTCAATGAGGTACACCCAATGCTTTTCGTCTGTCTGACTTCATCAAGGGGTAAGAGACAAATGAGCAAGACTGTTATTTATACCTAGTGTGATTAAAGGAATAGGCTATGACATCATTTCCTGTCAATTAAAATTATCTACTAAAGTGCAAGTATTATCTATCCAAAAATATATTAAAACTGCTTAGATATGCAGTAAAAGGACCATTCTTTAAAGTGAATTAAAAAACAAGCATTACAAACATAGAATAAAGCAAAAGTAATTCAGTGCATTAGTTGGTGGCACTTCCGCCAAACTTCCTGTGTCCATTTGGTATAGTGTGCATGCATGTCCACCCCACTTCCGGATGGCGCGGTTAGTACATATACTGTGGTTCGCCCCACTTCCGGCTTTGTGGATCCTTGTTCAACCCCAACTTCCGGTGAGGCGCATTGCTGCATCTTTCAGTTCTGTGACTGGGAGGCGGTTTGACTTCTGGGCGGCGTGGCCATGATCAGCCCCATTTCCAGCTGTGCAGAACCTTACTTCTGGTGCAATGTGCTGCAGCATCCTGTAGTTCTGTGACTGGGAGGTGGCTTAGTTCGATCACTGTTAGCGGCGGCCATTTTTAAGAAGACCCAAAACGCAGAGCTTATAATATAGTAGTCAAATGCCGAAACCACTCTTGTGAATATAAATGAAAAGAAATTCATTTAGTGTTATTGAGCACATTATTAGGCATAAATAAATAACTATATAAATATACATATATAGAGATATTGATGTTAAGGTCACAAAATGATATAATATATTAATAACAACAAATGGTGCATATAATTTAATATTTATATTTATATTTTTGAATTATGTTTTTATTTCTTTTTAATGGTAGGCAAAAAAGTGAGACAGCTATGGATAGTGAAGAATAAAGTAATGTACAATATATAATATATACTGATGAATCTGTGTGACGAATAAGTAGTGAAGACTACAGCACTATATATAATTTAGAGATGTGCAGCGAGCATTTTTCGGGTTTTGTGTTTTGGTTTTAATTTCGGTTCTGCAGTCATGTTTTGGATTCGGATGCATTTTGGTAAATCCTTTCTTAAGAATTATTGTCGGATTCGGGTGCGTTTTGGATTCTGTTTTTTTTCTCAAAAAACCCTCAAAAACAGCTTAAATCATAGAATTTGGGGGTAATTTTGATCCTATAGTATTATTAACCTCAATAACCATAATTTCCATTCATTTCCAGTCTATTCAAAACAGCTCACACCTCAAAATATTGTTTTTACGCCACAAGGTTGCACCTGGCCAATCTAGGAATGGTACTGCAGTGTCAGACAGGAGGGCAGATATCAGAAAAAGGCCCCTAATAGCTAACAGCACATGATGCAAAGACGAAAAAAAGGTGCACCGAGGTTGCTGTAGGCCTAAGCTAAGCGACACAACCACCTGGCCCATCTAGTAGTCTTACGCAGTGGCTGAATGTCAAGAGTGGGCCACAATTGTTCGGTCCACTGACAGCATCTCCAGCATGCTCCAGTCACTGGTGGACTTATACGGCAGTACCCCAGGACTAATACAGCAGTACCCCTGGACTCATATGGCAGTGTCACACAGGATGCCACTTTTCAAAAACTAGGCCCCAAACAGCACCTCATGCAAAGATGTTGAAGAGGTGCAATGAGGTAGCTGTATGACTAAGCCAAGTGACGCAAACAATTCCAACTGGAATTATATGTCCAAATCACTGGAATTATTTGGCAAGATCACTGTAATTAATAATTATAAATCACTGATATTAATTGGTAAAATCACTGTAATGCTACGTCCAAATCACTGGAATTATTTGGCAAGATCACTGTAATTAATAATTATAAATCACTGATATTAATTGGTAAAATCACTGTAATGCTACGTCCAAATCACTGGAAATAATTGGCAAAATTTCACTATCGCCTGCCTAGTGAAGTGGAATCTAGAGGGGATTTGGTACCGGGGACACAATAACTTCATCAATTGTCTAAATTCCACTGCACTAATGGTGGATAACGGGCGCACATCTAACAGCGCACTGATTATACTGATCATTGACTATACTGAGCACTGATTATACTGAGCACTGATTATACAGATCACTGATTATACTGAGCACTGATTTTACAGAGCACTGATTTTACTGAGCACTGATTATACTGAGCACTGGTTTTACTGAGCACTGATTATACTGAGCACTGATGATACTACGGAGAACTGACACTGAGCAGCACGATGCAGCACAAGACACTGTACTAGTATTAGTGAGCAGCACAAAAGCCCTCTGGAATTGTCTCTCCCCAGACACCACTGTGACTGGAATGATGATGACCTATGCACAGTGGCAGGACACTATCACAGCACCCTACAGCAGCAAGATGCAGCACAAGACACTGGACTATTAGTAATGTACTGTAGTATACTGAGCACCACAAAATGAAGTACAAGACAATGAGCAGTGATCATGAGCACTGATGAGGATAATAGAACTGACACTGGGCAGCGATATGAAGCACTGGACTATTTTACTGTAGTATACTGGTCACCACAATGCAGCACAAGACAATGAGTAGTGATACTGAGCACTGATGAGGATACTAGAACTGACACTGGGCAGTGAGATGCAGCACTGGACTATTGTACTGTAGTATACTGGTCACCCCAATGCAGCACAAGACAATGAGTAGTGATACTGAGCACTGATGAGGATACTAGAACTGACACTGGGCAGTAAGATGCAACACTGGACTATTGTACTGTAGTATACTGAGCACCACAATGCAGCACAAGACAATGAGTAGTGATACTGAGCACTTATGAGGATACTAGAACTGACACTGGGCAGCGAGATACAGCACTGGACTATTGTACTGTGGTATACTGGTCACCACAATGCAGCACAAGACAATGAGCACTGATCCTGAGCACTGATGAGGATACTAGAACTGACACTGGGCAGCGAGATGCAGCACTGGACTATTGTACTGTAGTATACTGGTCACCACAATGCAGCACAAGACAATGAGTAGTGATACTGAGCACTGATGAGGACACTAGAACTGACACTGGGCAGCGAGATGCAGCACTGGACTGATGTACTGTAGTATACTGGTCACCACAATGCAGCACAAGACAATGAGTAGTGATACTGAGCACTGATGATGATACTAGAACTGACACTGAGCAGCGAGATGCAGCACTGGACTATTGAACTGTAGCATACTGGTCACCACAATGCAGCACAAGACAATGAGTAGTGATACTGAGCACTGATGAGGATACTAGAACTGACACTGGGCAGTGAGATGCAGCACTGGACTATTGTACTGTAGTATACTGGTCACCACAATGCAGATACTGAGCACTGATATTGAGCTGATATTGAGCTTTCGACTCAGAGAATGTAGCCACATCCTCTCGCTCTCTCGACAATGCACGAGTGAAAATGGCGGCGGCGCGCGGCTCTTTATATGGAATCTGAATCTCGCAAGAATCTGACAGTGGGATGATGACGTTTTGCCTTGTTTGGGTTTTCTGAGTCAGGCGGGAAGAACCGAGGCTGCCTCGGACCCGTGTAAACCACGTGGAGTTCGGGGGGGGGGGGGTCGGTTCTCAGAGAACTGAACCCGCTCATCTCTAATATAATTTTATTGAATATATTGTATAAAGAATAGCAGAGCAATTGGGGGCTAGTAGGTGTGATAATACAGAGGTGGATTTGTAGGATATACGGAAAAGATTGATATATTTATATACAGATATCTATATACTGTATGGATACCGAAAGGCCAAGATTGTCTTGGGCCTGTGAATACAGTACTTAATCTTCCCAAGTGGTCTCCCATCTGTTTCTGATTAAGCCCAACATGGCTTAGCTTCCAAGATCAGACAGAATTGGGCATGAGACCAGTGTGGTATGACTGTAGGTTGTGCCACATAACTCAAAAAACAGCCTAGTATTATATTCATTATGTTTTATTATATCATATTTTAGTGATCTCTGTGAAATTCAATATAGTGAACAGAAAGGGTATAGACAAAAGGTGAGGGGGGTGGGGTGAAGAGGGGATGGTAGTGATGAAATTATCTATTTTACTGGATTGAGGACACCTTCGTAGAAATGGGGCAATTTCATAGCCTTCATTGAACCCCATTGGATGCATAGTTTTAAGTTGGAAGATCCAAAGCATTTCCCTTTGGGACAGTATATTTGCCAGGTCTCCACCTCTGGCCAATCTGGACATGCTAAATAGCTTTAAAGGACATCTCCTATGTGTCGGAGTTATGTTCCAGATTGAAGTGTCTGTATATAAGATGATTTTATGCTTGATATTTTGAACATTTTCCTGGATCCTCAATTTCAAAGGCCTCTTTGTTTTCCCCACGTACTTTTTAGCACATGTGCATCCTAGAAGATACACAACCAACGTTGTAGTGCAGTTCGTGAACTCCTTGATTTTGAATTCCTGAGTATTATCTATACTGTGAAGACTATGCATTCAATGGGATTCAATGAAGGATATGAAATTGCCCCATTTCTATGAAGGTGTCCTCAATCCAGTAAAAGAGATCCTTTCATCACGACCATCCCCTCTTCACCCCAACCCACTCATCTTTTGTCCATACCCTTTTTGTTCACCATATTGTATTTCACAGAGATCACTAAAATATGATATAATAAAACATAATGAATATGATACCAGGCTGTTTTTTGAGTTATGTGGCACAACCTACAGTCATACCACACTGGTCTCAGGCCCAATTCTGTCTGATCTTGGAAGCTAAGCAGTGTTGGGCTTAATCAGTCCCAGTTGGGAGACCACTTGGGAAGATTAAGTACTGTATTCACAGGCCCAAGCACAATCTTGACCTTTCGAAATCCGTATATAAATATCTTTATATAGATATATCAATATTTTCCGTATATCCTACAAATCCACCTCTATATTATCACACCTACTAGCCCCCAATTGCTTTGCTCTTCTTTATACAATATATTCAATATAATTATATATAGTACTGTATTCTTCACTACCTATTCATCACACAGATTCATCCGTATATATTATATATTGTACATTACTTTATTCCTCACTATCTATAGCTGTCTCATTTTTTTGCCTATCACTAAAAATAAATAAAAACATAATTCAAAAATATAAATATTAAATTATATACACTATTTGTTGTTATTAATAAATTATATAGTTTTGGGACCTTAACATCAGTATCTCTATATACTGTATATATATTTATATAGTTATTTATTTATGCCTAATAATGTGCTCAATAACACTAAAATAATTTCTTTTACTTTTCATTTATATTCACATAAGCGGATCCTGCATTTGACTACTGTATTATGAGCTCTGCGTTTTGAGTCTTCTTAAAAATGGCTGCTGCTAACAGTTATCGAACTAACCCGCCTCCCAGTCATAGAACTATAGGATGTTGCAGCACACTGCACCGGAAGTGGGGTCGAGATAAGGTTCTGCACAGCCGGAAATGGGGCTGATCGTGGCCACGCTGCCCGGAAGTCGAACCGCCTCCCAGTCACAGAACTGAAAGATGCCACAATGAGCCTCACCGGAAGTGGGGGATGAACAAGGATCCACACAGCCGGATGTGGGGCAAACCACAGTATATGTACTAGCCGCGCTGTCCAGAAGTGGGGCGGACGCGCATGCGCACTATGCTAAATGGACACAGGAAGTGTGGCGGAAGTGCCACCAACTAATGCACTGAATTACTTTTGATCTATTCTATGTTTCTAATGCTCGTTTTTTAATTCACTTTAAGCAGTTTTAATATATTTTTGGATAGATAATACTTGCACTTTAGTAGATCATTTTAATTGACAGGAAATTATGTCAAAACCTATTCCTTTAATCACACTAGGTATAAATAACAGTCTTGCTCATTTGTTGCTTACTCCTTGATGAAGTAAACCAGATGAAACGCATTGGGTGTACCTTATTGACCCTCCACATTTAAGATAAGAGAATCTCATATATTTATTATTGTGCTTTTATAAAAAAAAAAAAAAGACATCCTTTTGGTTTTTATCTATATTTACTGTAAAAAAATGTTATGGCTTATGTGCTTTTGCATAATTTTTTATTGAACCCCTATATGTGGGATTTTTTTGGACTGAAATGTTTTTATTGAAGGAATATTTTTATATTACAGAATTTCCAATCAAACATTCACATACATAAAATATATCACATCATAATATCCAATCTGCAATAACATTAAAGCAAAAAAAGAAATAGGGGGAGTAGAAGAAGGAAGGGAGGAAAGAAGAAAAAATAGCAATTACCAACTGTGAATATCTTTATTAATCAATGAGATATATATAAAAAAAGTATAAATATAGCGCATGTCCAAAAAGCATTCATCCAAAGATCCATGGGAATGGAAAGGTCTGCCTCAGCAGTGAAGATATGGTAACAGTTTACACGGGTCAATCTCATAATTCAGATCAGCTTTCAGTAAACATCTCATATGAAGGATGACTAATATAACGCCCCTATTATAAAATGTTAAGCTGGGCGGTATGAGAAGCATAAAACTCTGACCAGGCTAACCATTTCCTTAGAGGGGACAACAGGGCCATAGAGTATTTAAAACCTATGGTTTCCATTTCATAGCTCCTCTGAACGTAAGACCTGACCTTTGATAATGTCGGAGGATCAGTTATTTTCCAATATTGGGCTATAAACGCTCTGGTAACTATCAGTATATGACCTATAACATATGTATTGACATTTTGTAAAGAGGTGGGAAAATGATGAAAAAATATAGTTTCCTGAAGAAACGGGAGAGAGACATCTGTAACCTGCTTAATCAATTCGAATACCTCGTTCCATAGCGTTTTGATTTTGGGACATAACCAAAATATGTGAATTAGGGTACCCTCGAATCTGCATAATCTCCAGCAAAATTTGGGAGAATCAGGCCAAATTGTGTGCAATTTAACTGGGGTATGGTACAGATCATGAATGGTTTTAAACATCATTTCTGAATGGTTAATACATTTAGACATCCGAAATACATTTAAAAATATTAGTTTCCAGTCCTGATCTGTTAAAGTTATTTTTAACTCTAATTTCCATCTAGATTGAAAATATGAAGTTTCTGCTCTTCGTGAGATAGGAGAGTAGAGTACCAAAGAGAAATCTCATGTTTATGACCTGGGGTAGTGAGTTTAGATAATTTATAAGTAGGGGGATAGGGAGAGAGTGTGAGTCAAGCGAGTTTGCTAAAATCCAGTGTCTGACACGTAAGTATTTATAAAAATCCTTAGGGGTATATGCAATTCCGGGCGAATTGCGGCACTTTTTCGCCCGTTTTTAAATTCGACACAATTCGACCGTCGAATTCCGGCAGGTGGGTGCCGGAATTCGACATATTCAATAAAAAACGACTTTGACAGTCCCACTGTCGAAAAACGGCCGATTTGACGGATTTTGATTAGATTTTTAAAAATGTTTAAAAAACGGGAAAAAACGGAATAAAACCCGAAAAAAATTGCGTGGGGTCCCCCCTCCTAAGCATAACCAGCCTCGGGCTCTTTGAGCCGGTCCTGGTTGCCAAAGTACGGGAAAAAAATGACAGGGGATCCCCCGTATTTTAACAACCAGCACCGGGCTCTGCGCCTGGTCCTGGTGCAAAAAATATGGGGGACAAAAAGAGTAGGGGTCCCCCGTATTTTTTGTACCAGCACCGGGCTCTACTAGCTGCACAGATAATGCTACAGCCAGGGGTCACTTTTATACAGCGCCCTGCGGCCGTGGCATTACATACCCAAATAGTCACCCCTGGCCGGGGTACCCTGGAGATGTGGGGGCCCCTTCAATCAAGGGGTCCCCCCCAGCCACCCAAGGGCCAGGGGTGAAGCCCGAGGCTGTCCCCCCATCCAAGGGCTGCGGATAGGGGGCTGATAGCCTTGTTGAAAATGTAAGAATATTGTTTTTTTGCAGAAGAACTACAAGTCCCAGCAAGCCTCCCCCGCAAGCCGGTACTTGGAGAACCACAAGTACCAGCATGCGGGGGGAAAACAGGCCCGCTGGTACCTGTAGTTCTACTGCAAAAAAAAATACCCAAATAAAAACAGGACACAGACACCGTGAAAGCATAACTTTATTACATACATGCGGACACACATACTTACCTATGTTGACACGCCGACTCTGGCCACATCTCCAATGTCGACGTCCGGGGTACCTGAAAATAAAATTATACTCACCTGATCCAGTGTCCGGTTCTTTTATTGTAATCCACGTACTTGGCAAAACAAAAAAACGCATTTACCTGAACCAGACGGACTGAAAGGGGTCCCATGTTTACACATGGGACCCCTTTCCCCGAATGCAGAGACCCCCGTGACTCCTGTCACAGAAGGTCCCTTCTGCCAATCAGGAAGCGCCACTTCATGGCACTCTCCTGATTGGCATTGTGCGTCTGAGCTGGCAGACAGCGCATCGCACAGCTCCCTCCATTAGTTTCAATGGTGGGAACTTTGCGGTCAGCGGTGGGGTAACCCGCGGTCAGACGCTGACCGTGGGTGATCTCACCGCTGACCGCAAAGTTCCCACCATTGAAGATAATGGAGGGGCTGTGCGATGCGCGTCTGACAGCTCCGAC
Organism: Pseudophryne corroboree; assembly: GCF_028390025.1. NCBI lineage: Eukaryota > Metazoa > Chordata > Amphibia > Anura > Myobatrachidae > Pseudophryne > Pseudophryne corroboree. The sequence goes on from NC_086448.1 coordinate 433,410,625, forward strand.
GCACATACAGCCAATCAGGAGAGTGCCACGAAGTGGCGCTTCCTGATTGGCAGAAGGGGCCCTCTGTGACAGTACTCACAGGGGGTCTCTGCATTCGGGGAAAGGGGTCCCATGTGTAAACATGGGACCCCTTTCAGTCTATCTGGTTCGGGTAAATGCGTTTTTTTGTTTTGCCAAGTACGTGGATCATAATAAAAGAACTTGACACTGGATCAGGTGAGTATAATTTTATTTTCAGATACCCCAGACGTCGACATTGGAGACGAGGCCAGAGTCGGCGTGTCAACATAGGTAAGTATGTGTGTCGGCATGTATGTAATAAAGTTATACTTTTATGGTGTCTGTGTCCTGTTTTTATTTGGGTATTTTTTTGCAGTAGAACTACAGGTACCAGCGGGCCCGTTTTCCCCCTGCATGCTAGTACTTGTGGTTCTCCAAGTACCGGCTTGCGAGGGAGGCTTGCTGGGGCTTGTAGTTCTTCTGCAAAAAACAATATTCTTACATTTTTACACATGGCTATCAGCCCCCCATCTGCAGCCCTTGGATGGGGGGGACAGCCTCGGGCTTCACCCCTGGCCCTTGGGTGGCTGGGGGGGACCCCTTGATTGAAGGGGTCCCCACTCCTCCAGGGTACCCCGTCCATGGGTGACTATTTGGGTATTTAATGCCACGGCCGCAGGACGCTGTATAAAAGTGACCCCCGGCTGTGGCATTATCTGTCCAGCTAGTGGAGCCCGGTGCTGGTACAAAAAATACGGGGGACCCCTACTCTTTTTGTCCCCCATATTTTTTGCACCAGGACCAGGCGCAGAGCCCGGTGCTGGTTGTTAAAATACGGGGGATCCCCTGTAATTTTTTCCCTGTATTTTGGCAACCAGGACCGGCTCAAAGAGCCCGAGGCTGGTTAAGCTTAGGAGGGGGGACCCCACGCATTTTTTTTCTGATTTTTACACCATTCCATTAAAAAAAAAAATAATAATAATATTTTTAAAAATATATAAATAATACTTGTGCCTCCTAAATAGACAAACCAAGTACCTAATCCCTTCTAATATAAATAGATATGCTATTACCAATAGAAAAAACACACAAAAAACATGTTTTTAAATTTTTTTATTAGATTCCGCCAGCAAAGTGTGGCGGATTGAAAATGACGAATTTACTGTCTAAAAGCACTGTTGTCGAATTTACAATCTTCAATTGAATATACTTTTGTCGAAATGCCGCATTTGTACCATTGCAGAAATGTTGAATTTGACAAATGTCGAATTTCAAAAAGTCGAATTTGGAATGGCCGGTTTTTTGGCGAAAAGTACTGTATTGCATTGTCGAATTTTTTTTTGGGCGAAAATGTCCCGTTTTTCGACATTTTCGGGAATTCGACCGCAATGGCATACACCCCTTAGTCGGGATAGAGTATTGTGTTTGTAAATGTTGAAAAGATTTCAGAATCGAATCATCGTATAAATCTTTAATCGAGAGAATATCGGTATCGCACCAATTCTGTAGATAGAGATCTGGAGGAGGGGAGGTAAAATTTGCCTAAGGAAGAGTTCAATTTATCCCAAATTGTCAGGGTGTTTGAAATACTTTTTAAGGAAGTAGCAAGGGATGGTCTGTGACTAGGCTTGGTCCAAATCAGGTCATTTAAGGGGAAACCCCAGAACATACTTTTTTCTATGTCTACCCAAGGTTTCAAGGTCCCAGGGGACAGTCAGTCCTTCATTTGATCAAGTAAACATGCTTGTTGGTATAACTCCAAATTAGGAAAGGCTAGGCCTCCTCTCTGTTTAGATCTTTGTAAGCGAGTTCTTGCTATTCTAAGTTTCTTACCTTTCCAGAGAAATGTGCATATAGCAGAATAAAATTTGTTCAGTAGTTTAATTGGACCATATATGGAATAGCTCTAAATGGTAAAGAATTTTTGGTAATAACATCATTTTAATAGAGGAAAGACGTCCCATCCAGGAAATATCATAATTTATCCACTGCTTTGTAAGATCAGTAAATTGGGCAAGGAGGGGTAAGTAATTACATGATATTACTTCTTGTAGTCGTAGGGGGATTTTAATTCCTAGGTATTGTAAGGTAGAGGATTGCCAGAGTAACTATAGTGGGATCTTAGTGTTTGGAGAGAGGGTTGGTCTATACCAAAGGGTAGCGCTTCAGTTTTGGATGTGTTTAGGTTATAATAAGAGACATTAGCATAATCCTGGAAGATGGTATGAATAGCTGGGAGAGAGGTATCTGGTTTTGTTATAACCAAGAGCACATCATCCACAAATAAGCAGATTTTGTGGTGGAGTGTACCTATTTGAAGCCCACTTATCTGTGTAGAAGTTCTAATTTTTTCCGCCAAGGGTTCAATCGCCAAAGCAAAAATTAGCGGTGAAAGGGGGCACCCTTGCAGTTCGGTAAGAGTACAGATGCAGAATAGCTTGCACAAATTGACCCGAAAATCCAAATCTATATTTACAGTATCTACAGTATCCAAATCTACATTTGCAAGAGAAAGAGCAATAGAGAGATTAAATTAACATATCCCATTATCATCCAAAAAAAGAAAAAAGCAAGGTGAAAGTGAAAGAAAACATGATAACATAATCACCATACTTTCACATAGTTGTAGATTTTAACTCGGGACACAAGACCACTCATTGAACATTTTCTTAGGCAAAGAAGCGGTTTGGTTATCCATAGTCAAGTTCCATTTTTTCAGGATTTCAGTACCATCTTCGGGAAAATGGATCACCGTAGAGATACCATTCCGGAAAACGATGAGTTTACTTGGAAAACCCCATTTGTATTGTACACTGGCTTTCCGCAGTGCAGACGTGACACAATAGAATAATCGTCTCTTAGTTAACATTGCAGGAGAAACGTCTGGAAATAACTAAAGAGAATCTAAGCATTCCGCAGTAGATGAGGAAGGTAACATAGAAACATAGAATTTGACGGCAGATAAAAACCACTTGGCCCATCTAGTCTGCCCATTTTTAAGGCAGTGCTGCATGTAGGATCTTCTCCTTTATGTGAAAAAAAATGAAATCTGAGAAGAGTGTCCCTGGATGCGTGGGCAGGGGCCTGTTTAGATTTCGGGAGTCTACGAATTCTGTCAATCAGTAGATCCGATTGGGATGATTCCGGTAGTAATTTCTGAAAGAGATCTGTGGCAAAATCACAGAGTTCAGCATTTGTCATAGAATCAGGTATGCCATTTATTTTAATATTATTTCATCTAGAACGGTCTTCTAAATCCGTGACTTTCTCACGAACGGAGTTAACTTCGTGGGCAGAGATTAAGTTGTTGTGTGATGCAACCAGTTCAGCAATTTTGTGTTCCATATGATCCGTTCTAGTGCCGATCTCAGATATATCAGAACGAAGTGATTGGATAGTAGATTTAAACTCCATTGTAATGTCTGCTTTAAATGTAGAGAGCATGGAATGAATTGATCAAAGCGTAACGGGGCCATCTAATGAGTCCATAGTCTCTTGTGTGTGAAAAATTGGAGAGGAGGTTTGAGAGGTTGAAGCAGGTTCGGAAGTAAAAGGAGTTGTACGCAATTTCCCTCCAGAGGCTGAGGAGCCAAAAAGTGCACTGGTAGGGCGGACTTGGACCCTTTAACTTTTTTGGAGGCATTCTCATGTAAATTTAGTACAGATTCAGAGTTGTAAAGGCAACTGTAGGATAGCTAGAGCAATGGTTCAATCAGACAGGAGGTGAAAGGAGTAAAAAAGAACAAAAAACAATCACATTGTCAGTGCATCCTGTGGCAGTTCTTAGGATGTCAGACGTATAGGTCACCAGAAGGTAATTCAAAGCAAGAATTGTGTCCCGTGCCAGCCAAAGGAAGACACACCAACTGTATACTGGAAGATTTAAAGGTACATCCAGTGGTATAGGGGTTGGCCAGAGAGATATCAGACAGGCATGATACCGCAAATAAAAGAAAAAGAAAGGTGCTCCGGCAAGTGTATGCAGTAGGTACAGTGATTGTCAGTACCACCTTGTCTTAGGGCAAGGATCCAGGGAATTACAGACAGTATGTCGCTGGGTGAAAGAGATGGGCACTGGCACCAGGTAGGTGAGGAGCTAGACCCCACAGCAGCAGTTTCCCATGTCACTAGGCAGTGTATCCACGGCCACAGCTGCGGGTAGAAGCAGGACCCAGCTTACTCAATAGGGTGGAAAGTGATGCCACCGGGATACAGTGCTATTGTGTGTAGCTTCACTGAAGGAGCTGCAGCCGGGCGTCAAGACCGGCACCCCAGGTAGAGAAGGAGAGAAGCAGCGGCTGGTGGTAGTGGGTGATGGGAGAAGCCGCAGCAGGGAGGATTTATCAGCGATGGTGGGCAGCAGATCCACCGGCTTCAATAGCTGACAGGCAAGCGGGGCACATCTGGGAGTGCAGGAGGGAAGCAGCGGCTGGCGGTAGTGGGTGACGGGAGAAGCTGCAGCAGGAAGGATTCACCAGTGGTGGTGGACAGCAGAATCTCCGGCTACAATAGCAGTCAGGCAAGCATGAAACTGATGCCGGGGCTGTTCCATGGAGGTTGTTTGGGTGTCCTAGATGACGGAGCTCACCACCAGATCCACAGTAAAATCGAGCCCCACGCAGCAATCAGACGGATAGGCCGCAACCTGCAAGGACCTGGAGGGGGGACCCCCGGCTCTGCGGAGCTGTATCCCTCAGCTGGAAAGGTAGGTAGAAGGGTACAGGGCACTGAGGGAGCAAATGGCCTTGGTCAGGGGACTTAGAAATATAAATATTAATATAAATTGCCCAAGAGCTCAGGAACAGCACGTCCGGTCTAGCTTCCAAGCAGGCCACGCCCCCGTTGTGTAAACTTTTAATAGATTGCTATTATTTTTTATATTTGTTATCCTCTTAATATATTTACATTCAAACACTGTTGGTCACTGATACCCCTATTCCCATATATTTATCTTCATTTAAACAGCACTTTACCTATGCTGAATATTTAGGGGCTAGCTGACACCCTACACCAATAAGGGAGTGTTTGAGGCTATCAGTAGTGATTATTTATATTAATATTTTTCACACCCGCATGTGGCGGCATACTTACATTTGTTTATATATATATATATATATATATACGGTATATATACTGTATATATACACATACACACAGACACCTCTCAAACCTCTGTTCCTAAACACTGGACCGCTTAGTACAGTAGTACTGTACATAGTACAGAGGCTCATTGCATTGTCAAACAATGCATATGCTGTATTTTCTTTTGTTATACTCTGTTGTCTAACCAACCCTATTTCTTAAGCCCATGTTTTTGGTCACTGGCCTACTTTGTACAGGTGCTACAAATCACAGATGCTCACTGTATTGTAAATATCTTGATCTGCAAGTGGATTCAGTATATCGGGATGCTGGCAGTCAGAATCCCGACAGCGGCTTTCCGGCCATCAGAATCCCGACAACCCCTCCAAAAGTACCCTATCTCTCCTTTGCCCCCTACCCTAACCTAACCCTTCCCAGTGATGCCTAACCCTAACCCTGCACACCCCATTGCCTAACCCTTACCCTCCACCCTTGGTGCCTAACCCTAACCTCCCCTTCCAAGTACCTAACCCCCCTACTCGGTACCTAACCATACCCTTCTCGTCCCTGCACCCTACCCCCCCTCGAATGCCTAAACCTACAACCACCCCAACCCCCAATCACACGCGCACGCGCGAGCGTGTCCTGCTGGAGAAGGTTCAGGAGTCCAGGCATCTGTATTTTTTATGCCAGGATCCCGAGCTCTGTCGGGATTTCGACACCGGAATTATGCCGTCGTTCGGGATTCCGACGCATTTTAACTACATCCCCTGCAATTCTATTTTCTATTCATACTTTATGCTATCATAATATTCATCCTCACTATTTGTGGAACCTTACAAATTATAGATAATTAGAGATAATATTAGTAATATGTTTCCTTCTTGTAAACACCAACTACAGATTGTAGGTCAAGTGTCCTTATACATTGTTGATGTGATATGTACGCACGTGCACGCGCATCACAACACCCAATGCAGCGCTATGCTGTATACACACATGCACAAATAGTTTTACCATTTACTGTGAATTGATCGTGGTTACGAACAGATGAATGCACCCGCAACTGTTGCAAGTCCCATGCCTCAACATATAAGGAGGACGCATCTGTAGTTTGGCTATTCTCCTGTAACCTGCCTCACCCACAGAAATGCTACTCACTGGATGTTGTTTGCTCTTTGCAAAATTCCCTGTTATCACTTGGAAGCGGTGTGCATGGACATCCCAGGAAATCAATTTATGAGATACAAAAACAACATCATATGGCACCAGTCATTCCATAGTCAAAGTCACCTGGGTCACACTTTGTCTATATTGAGATGTTTAGTTTGGACAACAACTGAACTTATTTACCAGGTTTGCATGTTATTATGCGTTAAGCTGTTTTAATATAACTGACTTATTAGATACTTAAATAAATGAGCAGATGTACCGGTATTTATAATAAAGTGGGCAGGAATAAAGGCTAAAAAACAGGCAGATTTCATTCCCGATGATTAAAAGCACAGATAGTGGTTGAAATGGACCAATGTTAGTAGAGGATGTTCTTTATTGGCACATTACACCAATACAAGCCTATATTTCACTTTACCAAAATTACAGTAGTGGTAGTAATAATAATAATAATAATAATAATAATAATAATAATAATAATAATAAATAAGAAGAATCTAACTTCTGATATATAAATTATAAAATACATACATGCTTTAAAAATATACTGTACTGTGGTTCTTATTTCATTTATATAATGTACCAATGGAAACAAACCTATCAATTTGCAGCTCAATGCTGAATTATAAAGTATTGTGTGACTAACTTTAAATGAATCAAATTATAATGAAATTAGGTTCTTAAATGTATATGTGATTTTATGATTCAAAAAACTAAAACATAAATAACATAGGTAACATAAAAAGATGATTTCTACGTGTACTTTTTATATTCTAATTGTAAATTTGTAGGTCATATAAACATAGATTATATTGACTAAATATGTACTATTAAATATTGAATTCCTCTGATTACTTATGTTATTTTGTATTTTTATAACCTGCACATTGCTATTTTAAATTTCTGCTTTACTAGAGGTGCCGCACAACACGAAGAATGAAATAGATACAGTATCACACAATTTGACTTTGTGTTTATACTACTAGACAGCACCATCTCCTGGTTTTCTGAGTCTCAATAGCAGTGTTTGGGAAAAAAAGGAAATGTGCACCTTTATCTAATAATAGTTGAACACTGTAATAATTGTACAGTATGTGTAAGAATCATTATCTACTAACAGTACTTTACATTAATATTAAAGCTAAGGCATTTTACAAGATTAACAATCACTAAAGTCAATTATTTAGTAGCCTCGTGGTACTTAACAGTCCAGCATTTGTACTGCTGCCTTTTTCTGATCACTGTGAAAAAATGATAGTGTTTTGTGTATCGATGTTCGAAAATATAAATTAATGTGATTTCTTCCTTACTCCTTTTTTATACAGCATCACATTGTGAACACCAAATGTCGATCAACACAAATACAACCTTTAAACCCCCTCTTTCAAAGTGAATATGAATTAAAAATAAAGTAAATATAGTGTATTAAAGCATAAATTACATTTTAATGGAGGGTTTCCTTTTAGCTACTTTAGTGGAGTCCAGAGAAGAGCAGCAAGTTAAAAAAAAGCTCAAAAGGTATGAAGAGGTGGTGGTTGAATGATGAATCATGGGTTACAGTTAATAGAAAGGGCTAAGAGGTGACAGTGGTTGACATAGGTGTGGCATGAAGAGAAGAATTTTGGACTAAGTTCTAGAAAATGGGGAAAGGAGCAGTAAGTGGCATTAATAGGTAAGCTGTTTCATGAAGGTGGAGCAGCTGGTGTAAGACCAGGAGCAAGGAGTCAAGTGTAGCTGAAAGCAATGGGAACGTAGGGAACAGTGTTAAGTGCTCTCTACATTTGGTGAGGGAAGTTGAGAATATAGTTGAAATATGGAGAACAATGTTGAGAAGTCCCTTTCTGGCAGATGCTGTATTTGGAATGTACTTATAAGCAGTGTTGGGGAAGATCTTACAGGCATAAGTTGGAATAGTAGAGTTGTTTTAGCTTAAGAGATGAACGTTGAGTATATTCCTGCTTGAAGTACAGTACTGTGGTGAGGAATGTTTAGAAAATTTGGGAAACTTCCTTTACTGGCAAAAGTGGGCGGAATTAGTAAAAGAGAAAAGAAGTGTTGAGGTAACCTCTACTGGCAAAAGTGAAGAAAGTAAATGGAAGTTTGGATAGCAGCATTGGAGTAACCATTGCTACTGAAGCTGTGAAAATAGTGAACATACAATAATTGAACAGCTTTAAGAAGACCCTTGCAACAAAACTGTTTCAAGTAGTGAAATTACAGAGACCCTTGCTGGCAAAACTGCTATTCCTTCTCATCCTCTGAAAACACTAGTGCTTTGCCTTTTCTGTCACATTATAACTGTGCATACCAGCAGTGAGTGGGACATACTGTACCATCCAACATACCAAGTATCAGAAAAAAAGGTGCCGATGGTCAGCATGGTCAAATGGACTCCTCAAAACAATACTGTTCTAAATGAATCAGGGAAACATGGGGGTATGTCCATAAAACACATTGTACAATAGCATTAATGGGTTGTTTATGATATGTTGACACTCATAATGTTGACATGGTCATAATGTTGACTTGTTCATAATATTGACCATGTTGACAAACAACATGTAGGCCAGGCATTCCCAGCCTCGGCCCTTAAGGCAGACTAACAGTCCAGGTTTTAGTGATATCCATGCTTGAGCACAGATGACTTAATTAGTACAGTACCTCAGTTATTTTGATTTAACCATCTGTGCTGAAGCCTGAAAATCACTGAAACCTGCACTGTTAGTGTGCCCTGAGGAAGGAGGTTGGGAATGCCTGATTTAGACAGTGGCACAAGTACAAATTGACTCCCCATCAGAAGTGTACAATTGCAACCGGTCAACACATGCTCCCTTGTGGCAAAACTGCATTTTCATACTGTACACGTCCATTTGCTATAATGGCGCTTCCCCAATAACATCATGGGCTGATCCAATTCTTGGTACAGTTTAGCTCAACTATGAAAAATGTTACAGTCCAATGACTTGGCCAGCCAGTGGGATTACAGGAATATTTCTTCAGCCCCTAGCAGTTTTAGAAATATTTCTAAACAAGAACATACTGTATCCCTGTCTGCACAAACAGAGTATTCTGGTTTTACTGTATTTAACTAATACTGTATACAGGGAGTTCAAAAAGCCCCTCTGCAGTGACTGTGTGCTAAGCAAGTCTCCTTGCAGACACTTTGTTATAAGTAATATGACAACATACTGTACTGTAATGAATTTTAAACACTTTATTTACATGAAATAAAAATGAATTTGTTATGTACTTAGCTACATTAAGTGTTTAATTAAGAATCTAGCCTCCCACAACTGCTAAGAAGGTCTGCAGCCAGAGACAACGCTTACTGCAAAGGAATTTTATGAACTCCCTGTATATTTATTTTCATTCTATTTATTGTATTTTTAGTTTTCTTATTTTTAATTGTGGCAGAGTGAATGCTTTTGAAGTGTTGATAGAGATCTCTATATAGACTGAGGGTTCTATTTACTAAGCCTTGGATGGAGATAAAATGGACAGAGATAAAGGGGTATATTTAATTGAAGTCGAAAACTGCCGTCTGTCGAAAAGACATCAGTTTTCGACTTTTTAAGGTCGAATCCTGATTCGACCTATTAAATATATCCCTAAATTTTTCGACAAGTCGATGAATTCGACTTCTCAAAAAGCACGTGGATCAGCGGAACAGCTGCCAATCCATGTGCTTGTGTCAAAAACGGGGCCAAAACTGACAGCTGTTGGCCCCCTTTTTGACCATCTCAGTCCGACATCAAAAGATGTTGGACTGAGATGCGGACCCAGTGGAGGAGAGGGGGTGGGGAGCCGCAGGGAGACGGGGGGACAGCCGGCGGGCATACAGGGGAGATCAGCGCTACAGTAGCGCTGCAGCTGGATGTCACTCAGCCGCCTGACCTCACAGCAGCTTCCACCCGGCTCCAGCACGCTGCCGCAAGGTCGGGCGGCTGAGTGACATCCTGCTGCAGCTGGTCTCCCCGCTGCTGGTCTCCCCGTCGCTCATCCCCCTTCTCCTCCTCTGCGTCCCATCTCAATTCGACTTGAAAAAGTCAAATTAAGATGGGATTGAATAGGGGTTGTCGGATCCATTCCGACAAATACATGTCGGAATGGATCCGACTTTAATCAAATATACCCCAAAGTATCAGCCAACCAGCCCTTAACTGTAATTTTTCAAACAGCCTGTAACATGGCAGTTAGGAGCTGATTGTCTGGTACTTTTTCTACATCCACTTAATTGCCATCTAATGCTTAGTAAATAAATCCATGACAGTGAAATGTTAGACTCAAGAAATGGGAAAACAAGTCAATTAGGAAATGTAGGTTTAATTTAACTTTAAAAGGTGCTAGTTTCTGTGGGCAAGGCATGCCCACAGAAATCAGCACCTTTACACTAATACACAGGTAAGTACACATGTGTAAAGCATGTTTGCCACAACTATAAATAGGTAATTACAGATGGAGCCCTGCTCATCTGTCCATTTAATAGGATTAACTGAGCCAGTGCTGTTAGACTTAATCCCCTGCTGTAGTGACTTAATCCCCTGCTGTATTGTTCTCTCTCTATTGTATTGCATCTTAGAACAATAGATGAAACGCTTATGCTAATAAACCTTGGTGCACCTATGCGCAGCAAAGAAGGCTAGATGAGCGAAACTCCATCTGTATCTAAAAATTATCCACAACTGTCATAATTAGGATAGAAAACATGAAAAGATCTCAGTGAATTGGCATTATAAAAAAGGAGCTATTTCGTAACTTTCGTTAAATCCTAAAGAGGAAGTGGTTTGTAGCTCGAAGCTCCAGAAAATGTCTCTTCTTGACAGCAAATTATCCAGATCACCTCCACTTCTCCCATTTTCACACTTTCAATTACTTTAAAAGTGAGGTCGTCTGGATTACAATTGTGATGGTCCATAAAGCAGTAACATAATACTAATTATAAACCATGTCTACAGATAACATCAACAGTTGTCTTATGATGCTTAGAGGGGTACACCAACTTCACCTTTTAGAAGAGTATCCAGGCTGCCAGAATCTAACCTCTACCAGTTTGCCCACTCTACTGATTTTACAAATTTGTTTATGTGGCTGAGCCTGTGATTCTGTAGTGCAGACTAGCTGGGCAAAGAAAGATCCTCTGCCATTTACATGGGATGTAGTTACGTGACTGACGGTCAGGATACCGCCAGTCACAATACCTCCCCTATATCCCGCCCCATTACAATCCCGACGGTTGGAATGCTGACCAACAGGGACATTGGTATACTGACCGGTGGTCTCTTACCCGCCGGTCACGCATACCACACCAATTTACATAACAGTATCACAGTGCATGGGTTCAGAGGTAAGTGGACAATTAGCAGGAACATAGCCAAATCCACCACATTTAAAACTATTTGATCACATATAAACCAGCACCCTGTTCCCCAGGACCAGTCTTACAGGAAGTCAGTGGAGATCACAGTTGCTGGACTAAGGGCCATTTGTCACCACAAGGCCAATGCCCAATGTGATAGTAGAGAGCATGTAAAATCCAAAAAGCCAAAGTTCAATAAAAAGACCCAAAAAAGAAATTTAAATCGTCTGAGGAGAAACGTAAACTTGACGATATGCCATTTACAACACGGATTAGCAAGGAACGGCTAAGGCCCTGGCCTATGTTCATGACTAGTGGTTCAGCTTCACATGACGATGGAAGCCCTCATCCTCCCATTAGAAAAATGAAAAGAGCTAAGCTGGAAAAAGTACAGAAAAGAACTGTGCGTTCTAAGATGATATCACAAATCCCCAAGTAGAGTCCAAGTTTGTCGGTGGTTGCGATGCCTGACCTTCCCAACACTGGACAGGAAGAGGTGGCTCCTTCCACCATTTGCATGCCCCCTGCAAGTGCTGGAAGGATTACCCACAGTCCAGTTTCTAATATTCAAATTGAAGATGTCACTATTGAAGTACACCAGGATGAGGATATGGGTGTTGCTGGTGCTGAGGAGGAAGTTGACGATGAGGATTCTGATGGTGATGTGGTTTGTTTAAATGGTGCACCGGGGGAGACACCTGTTGTCTGTGGGATGAAGAAGCCCATTCTGATGCCTAGGCAAAATACCAAAAAGCCGCCTCTTCGGTGTGGAATTATTTCTCCACAAATCTGGACACAAAGTGTCAAGCCATGTGTTGCCTCTGTCAATGTGCAATAAGTAGGGGTAAGGCTGTTAACTACCTAGGAACATCGTCCCACGTCACCTGCAGCGCATTCATCAGAAGTCAGTGTCAAGTTGTGAAACTTTGGGTAAGAGCGTAAGCAGTCCACTGACACCTAAATCCCTTCTTCCTGTTGTACCCAAGCTCCTGCAAGCCACACCACCAACTCCCTCAACGTCAACTTCCTCTTCAGCCATGAATGTCTGTAGTCCTGCAGGCCATGTCCCTGGCAAGACTGACGAGTCCTCTCCTAACTGGGATTCCTCGGGAGGATCCTTGAGTGGTACTCCTACTGCTGCTGTTGCTACCGTCGCTGCTCTTGTTGCTGCTGGGAGTCGATCGTCATCCCAGAGGGGAAGTCGGAAGACCACTTGTACTACTTCAACTAAGCAATTGACTGTCCAATAGTCCTTTATGAGGAAGATGAAATATGACAGCAGTCATCCTGTTGCAAAGCGGATAACTGAGGCCTTGACACTTATGTTGGTGTTAGACGTGCGTCCGGTATCCGCCATTAGTGCAGTGGGATTTAGACAATTGATGGAGGTATTGTGTCCCCAGTACCAAATCCCATCTAGATTCCACTTCACTAGGCAGGTGATACCGAGAATGTACAGAGATGCCAGAAAAAGTGTCGCCAGTGTCCTAAAAAATGCGGTTGCATCCAGTGTCCACAGGGCAGACTAAGGACTATATGAATGTGACAGCCCACTGGGCAGATGTATTGCCTCCCGCAACAACAACAGCAGCAGCGGCACCAGTAGCAGCATCTCGCAAATCCAAACTCATTTCTAGGCAGGCACCGCTTTCCGTAAGAGGCACACCGCTGACAACCTCTTACAGAAACTGAGGGACATCATCGCACATTGGCTTGCCCCACTTAGACTCTCCTGGGGATTTGTGATATCGGACAATGCCACCAATATTGTGCGTGCATTACAACTGGGCAAATTCCAGCACGTCCCATGTTTTGCACATACAATTAATTTGGTGGTGCGGAATTTTTTTAAAAATGACAGGGGTGTACAGGAGATGATGTCGGTGGCCCGCAAAATTGCGGGCCACTTTCGACATTCTGCCGTTGCGTGCCGAAGACTGGAGCACCAGCAAACACTCCTGAACCTGCCTTGCCATCAACTGAAGCAAGACGTGGTAAGAAGGTGGAATTCAACACTATATATGCTTCAGAGGATGGAGAAATTAAAGAAGGAGCTGAGACGAAGCGATTCCGCTAAGTATGTGGGGCTTGTGGATGAAGCCCTTCATTCACTTTGTCAGGATTCAAGGGTACTCAACCTGTTGAAATCAGAGCACTACATTTTGGCCACTGTGCTCAATCCTATGTTTAAAGCCTACGTTGTATCTCTGTTTCCGGCAGACACAAGTGTGCAGAGGTGCAAAAACCTGCTGGTGACTAAATTGTCAACTCAAGCGGAATGTGACCCGTCAACAGCTCCTCCTTCAATTTCTCCCACCACTGCGGCTGCAAGGAAAAGGATGACTTCCTAGCCCACCCGCTGGCGGTGATGCAGGGCAGTCAGGAGAGAAAGCTGACATCTGGTCCGAACTGAAGGACCTGCCAACGATTACTGACATGTCTACTGTCACTGCATATGATTGTGTCACCATTGAAAGAATGGTGGAGGATTATATGAGTGACAGCATCCAAGTAGGCATGTCAGACAGTCCATATGTATACTGGCAGGAAAAAGAGGCAATTTGGAGGCCCTTGTACAAACTGGCTTTATTTTACCTAAGTTGCCCCCCTCCAGTGTGTACTCCAAAAGAGTGTTTAGTGCAGCCGGTAACCTAATCAGCGATCGACGTAGGAGGTTACTTCCACAAAATGTGGAGAAGATGATTTCATCAAAATGAATTATAAATTCCTCCAGGAAGACCTTGAACAGCAATTGTCTCCGGAAAGTACACAGGGACCTGTGATGGTGGATTCCAGTGGGGATGAATTAATACTCTGTGAGGAGGGGGATGTACACAGTGAAAGGGGTGAGAAATCGGAGGATGAGGTCGACATCTTGCCTCTGTAGAGCCAGTTTGTGCAAGGAGAGATTGATTGCTTCTTTTTTGGTGGGGGCCTTAACAAACCAGTAATTTCAGCCACAGTCGCGTGGCAGACCCTGTCGCTAAAATGATTGGTTTGTTAAAGTGTGCATGTCCTGTTTATTAGAGATGAGCGGGTTCGGTTTCTTTGAATCCGAACCCGCACGAACTTCACTTTTTTTTTCACGGGTCCGAGCGACTCGGATCTTCCCGCCTTGCTCGGTTAACCCGAGCGCGCCCGAACGTCATCATGACGCTGTCGGATTCTCGCGAGGCTCGGATTCTATCGCGAGACTCGGATTCTATATAAGGAGCCGCGCGTCGCCGCCATTTTCACACGTGCATTGAGATTGATAGGGAGAGGACGTGGCTGGCGTCCTCTCCATTTAGATTAGATTTAGAAGAGAGAGAGAGAGAGAGATTGCTGTGATACTGTAGATTAGAAGAGAGTGCAGAGTGCAGACAGAGTTTAGTGACTGACGACCACAGTGACCAGTGACCACCAGAGACAGTGCAGTTGTTTGTTTTATTTAATATATCCGTTCTCTGCCTGAAAAAAACGATACACAGTCACACAGTGACTCAGTCTGTGTGCACTGCTCAGCCCAGTGTGCTGCACATCAATGTATTGTATATAAAGCTTATAATTGTGGGGGAGACTGGGGAGCACTGCAGGTTGTTATAGCAGGAGCCAGGAGTACATGATAAATAATATTATATTAAAATTAAACAGTGCACACTTTTGCTGCAGGAGTGCCACTTCCAGTGTGACTAGTGGTGACCAGTGCCTGACCACCAGTATATTAGTAGTATTGTATACTATCTCTTTATCAACCAGTCTATATTAGCAGCAGACACAGTACAGTGCGGTAGTTCACGGCTGTGGCTACCTCTGT
Source organism: Pseudophryne corroboree (assembly GCF_028390025.1). Taxonomy (NCBI): domain Eukaryota; kingdom Metazoa; phylum Chordata; class Amphibia; order Anura; family Myobatrachidae; genus Pseudophryne; species Pseudophryne corroboree. The sequence continues at coordinate 433,426,032 of NC_086448.1, forward strand.
GTCGGCACTCGGCAGGCAGTCCGTCCATCCATAATTGTATTATAATATATACCACCTAACCGTGGTTTTTTTTTCGTTCTTTATACCGTCGTCATACTAGTTGTTACGAGTATACTACTATCTCTTTATCAACCAGTGTACAGTGCGGTAGTTCACGGCTGTGGCTACCTCTGTGTCGGAACTCGGCAGGCAGTCCGTCCATCCATAATTGTATTATAATATATACCACCTAACCGTGGTTTTTTTTTCGTTCTTTATACCGTCGTCATACTAGTTGTTACGAGTATACTACTATCTCTTTATCAACCAGTGTACAGTGCGGTAGTTCACGGCTGTGGCTACCTCTGTGTCGGCACTCGGCAGGCAGTCCGTCCAACCATAATTGTATTATATACCACCTAACCGTGGTTTTTTTTTCATTCTTTATACCGTCGTCATACTAGTTGTTACGAGTATACTACTATCTCTTTATCAACCAGTGTACAGTGCGGTAGTTCACGGCTGTGGCTACCTCTGTGTCGGCACTCGGCAGGCAGTCCGTCCAACCATAATTGTATTATATACCACCTAACCGTGGTTTTTTTTTCATTCTTTATACCGTCGTCATACTAGTTGTTACGAGTATACTACTATCTCTTTATCAACCAGTGTACAGTGCGGTAGTTCACGGCTGTGGCTACCTCTGTGTCGGCACTCGGCAGCCCGTCCATAATTGTATATACCAGTGACCTAACCGTGGTTTTTTTTTCTTTCTTTATACATACATACTAGTTACGAGTATACTATCTCTTTATCAACCAGTCTATATATTAGCAGCAGACACAGTACAGTGCGGTAGTTCACGGCTGTGGCTACCTCTGTGTCGGCACTCGGCAGCCCGTCCATAATTGTATATACCACCTAACCGTGGTTTTTTTTTCTTTCTTTATACATACATACTAGTTACGAGTATACTATCTCTTTATCAACCAGTCTATATATTAGCAGCAGACACAGTACAGTGCGGTAGTTCACGGCTGTGGCTACCTCTGTGTCGGCACTCGGCAGCCCGTCCATAATTGTATATACCAGTGACCTAACCGTGGTTTTTTTTTCTTTCTTTATACATACATACTAGTTACGAGTATACTATCTCTTTATCAACCAGTCTATATATTAGCAGCAGACACAGTACAGTGCGGTAGTTCACGGCTGTGGCTACCTCTGTGTCGGCACTCGGCAGCCCGTCCATAATTGTATATACCACCTAACCGTGGTTTTTTTTTCTTTCTTTATACATACATACTAGTTACGAGTATACTATCTCTTTATCAACCAGTCTATATATTAGCAGCAGACACAGTACAGTGCAGTAGTTCACGGCTGTGGCTACCTCTGTGTCGGCACTCCGCAGCCCGTCCATAATTGTATATACCAGTGACCTAACCGTGGTTTTTTTTTCTTTCTTTATACATACATACTAGTTACGAGTATACTATCTCTTTATCAACCAGTCTATATATTAGCAGCAGACACAGTACAGTGCGGTAGTTCACGGCTGTGGCTACCTCTGTGTCGGCACTCGGCAGCCCGTCCATAATTGTATATACCAGTGACCTAACCGTGGTTTTTTTTTCTTTCTTTATACATACATACTAGTTACGAGTATACTATCTCTTTATCAACCAGTCTATATATTAGCAGCAGACACAGTACAGTGCGGTAGTTCACGGCTGTGGCTACCTCTGTGTCGGCACTCGGCAGCCCGACCATAATTGTATATACCAGTGACCTAACCGTGGTTTTTTTTTCTTTCTTTATACATACATACTAGTTACGAGTATACTATCTCTTTATCAACCAGTCTATATATTAGCAGCAGACACAGTACAGTGCGGTAGTTCACGGCTGTGGCTACCTCTGTGTCGGCACTCGGCAGCCCGTCCATAATTGTATATACCACCTAACCGTGGTTTTTTTTTCTTTCTTTATACATACATACTAGTTACGAGTATACTATCTCTTTATCAACCAGTCTATATATTAGCAGCAGACACAGTACAGTGCGGTAGTTCACGGCTGTGGCTACCTCTGTGTCGGCACTCGGCAGCCCGTCCATAATTGTATATACCAGTGACCTAACCGTGGTTTTTTTTTCTTTCTTTATACATACATACTAGTTACGAGTATACTATCTCTTTATCAACCAGTCTATATATTAGCAGCAGACACAGTACAGTGCGGTAGTTCACGGCTGTGGCTACCTCTGTGTCGGCACTCGGCAGCCCGTCCATAATTGTATACTAGTATCCAATCCATCCATCTGCATTGTTTACCTGAGGTGCCTTTTAGTTGTGCCTATTAAAATATGGAGAACAAAAATGTTGAGGTTCCAAAATTAGGGAAAGATCAAGATCCACTTCCACCTCGTGCTGAAGCTGCTGCCACTAGTCATGGCCGAGACGATGAAATGCCAGCAACGTCGTCTGCCAAGGCCGATGCCCAATGGCATAGTACAGAGCATGTCAAAACCAAAACACCAAATATCAGTAAAAAAAGGACTCCAAAACCTAAAATAAAATTGTCGGAGGAGAAGCGTAAACTTGCCAATATGCCATTTACCACACGGAGTGGCAAGGAACGGCTGAGGCCCTGGCCTATGTTCATGGCTAGTGGTTCAGCTTCACATGAGGATGGAAGCACTCAGCCTCTCGCTAGAAAACTGAAAAGACTCAAGCTGGCAAAAGCACCGCAAAGAACTGTGCGTTCTTTGAAATCCCAAATCCACAAGGAGAGTCCAATTGTGTCGGTTGCGATGCCTGACCTTCCCAACACTGGACGTGAAGAGCATGCGCCTTCCACCATTTGCACGCCCCCTGCAAGTGCTGGAAGGAGCACCCGCAGTCCAGTTCCTGATAGTCAGATTGAAGATGTCAGTGTTGAAGTACACCAGGATGAGGAGGATATGGGTGTTGCTGGCGCTGGGGAGGAAATTGACCAGGAGGATTCTGATGGTGAGGTGGTTTGTTTAAGTCAGGCACCCGGGGAGACACCTGTTGTCCGTGGGAGGAATATGGCCGTTGACATGCCAGGTGAAAATACCAAAAAAATCAGCTCTTCGGTGTGGAGGTATTTCACCAGAAATGCGGACAACAGGTGTCAAGCCGTGTGTTCCCTTTGTCAAGCTGTAATAAGTAGGGGTAAGGACGTTAACCACCTCGGAACATCCTCCCTTATACGTCACCTGCAGCGCATTCATAATAAGTCAGTGACAAGTTCAAAAACTTTGGGTGACAGCGGAAGCAGTCCACTGACCAGTAAATCCCTTCCTCTTGTAACCAAGCTCACGCAAACCACCCCACCAACTCCCTCAGTGTCAATTTCCTCCTTCCCCAGGAATGCCAATAGTCCTGCAGGCCATGTAACTGGCAAGTCTGACGAGTCCTATCCTGCCTGGGATTCCTCCGATGCATCCTTGCGTGTAACGCCTACTGCTGCTGGCGCTGCTGTTGTTGCCGCTGGGAGTCGATGGTCATCCCAGAGGGGAAGTCGTAAGCCCACTTGTACTACTTCCAGTAAGCAATTGACTGTTCAACAGTCCTTTGCGAGGAAGATGAAATATCACAGCAGTCATCCTACTGCAAAGCGGATAACTGAGTCCTTGACAACTATGTTGGTGTTAGACGTGCGTCCGGTATCCGCCGTTAGTTCACAGGGAACTAGACAATTTATTGAGGCAGTGTGCCCCCGTTACCAAATACCATCTAGGTTCCACTTCTCTAGGCAGGCGATACCGAGAATGTACACGGACGTCAGAAAAAGACTCACCAGTCTCCTAAAAAATGCAGTTATACCCAATGTCCACTTAACCACGGACATGTGGACAAGTGGAGCAGGGCAGGGTCAGGACTATATGACTGTGACAGCCCACTGGGTAGATGTATGGACTCCCGCCGCAAGAACAGCAGCGGCGGCACCAGTAGCAGCATCTCGCAAACGCCAACTCTTTCCTAGGCAGGCTACGCTTTGTATCACCGCTTTCCAGAATACGCACACAGCTGAAAACCTCTTACGGCAGCTGAGGAAGATCATCGCGGAATGGCTTACCCCAATTGGACTCTCCTGTGGATTTGTGGCATCGGACAACGCCAGCAATATTGTGTGTGCATTAAATATGGGCAAATTCCAGCACGTCCCATGTTTTGCACATACCTTGAATTTGGTGGTGCAGAATTTTTTAAAAAACGACAGGGGCGTGCAAGAGATGCTGTCGGTGGCCAGAAAAATTGCGGGACACTTTCGGCGTACAGGCACCACGTACAGAAGACTGGAGCACCACCAAAAACTACTGAACCTGCCCTGCCATCATCTGAAGCAAGAAGTGGTAACGAGGTGGAATTCAACCCTCTATATGCTTCAGAGGTTGGAGGAGCAGCAAAAGGCCATTCAAGCCTATACAATTGAGCACGATATAGGAGATGGAATGCACCTGTCTCAAGTGCAGTGGAGAATGATTTCAACGTTGTGCAAGGTTCTGATGCCCTTTGAACTTGCCACACGTGAAGTCAGTTCAGACACTGCCAGCCTGAGTCAGGTCATTCCCCTCATCAGGCTTTTGCAGAAGAAGCTGGAGGCATTGAAGAAGGAGCTAAAAGGGAGCGATTCCGCTAGGCATGTGGGACTTGTGGATGCAGCCCTTAATTCGCTTAACAAGGATTCACGGGTGGTCAATCTGTTGAAATCAGAGCACTACATTTTGGCCACCGTGCTCGATCCTAGATTTAAAGCCTACCTTGGATCTCTCTTTCCGGCAGACACAGGTCTGCTGGGGTTGAAAGACCTGCTGGTGACAAAATTGTCAAGTCAAGCGGAACGCGACCTGTCAACATCTCCTCCTTCACATTCTCCCGCAACTGGGGGTGCGAGGAAAAGGCTCAGAATTCCGAGCCCACCCGCTGGCGGTGATGCAGGGCAGTCTGGAGCGACTGCTGATGCTGACATCTGGTCCGGACTGAAGGACCTGACAACGATTACGGACATGTCGTCTACTGTCACTGCATATGATTCTCTCAACATTGATAGAATGGTGGAGGATTATATGAGTGACCGCATCCAAGTAGGCACGTCACACAGTCCGTACTTATACTGGCAGGAAAAAGAGGCAATTTGGAGGCCCTTGCACAAACTGGCTTTATTCTACCTAAGTTGCCCTCCCACAAGTGTGTACTCCGAAAGAGTGTTTAGTGCCGCCGCTCACCTTGT